>NW_013674585.1:4068-23700 GCF_000517525.1 Limulus polyphemus
AACACTTTCACTGCTCTAATTGAATAGTGTAATTTTATAGTCAACCTTACAATGTATCCACAGGCAAAACAATGTGAAGCTCTATTTTCATTTTTGGTAGTAACGAGGCGCAAGTCGCTGGTTCTCACATTCACAATCTGGCACGTTAATGAAGGGCCACGCTTCACTCTATATTTAAAAAAAAACTAAGCTTTCATGTATCTAGTTTAACGCCAAATATTAAAATACAAACAGTTTAACGATGAAAAAACCTAACCAAATGCTGTTAAACCTCACAAGAAAAGGGTAGATACGAAAGTAATAATGCCCTGAATGTCACGTTAACCATTATATGTATTTTTACCACCCAGGATAAACCATTTTCTCCTTGTTGTACCTAGGCTGGGTTCTCGATTTATTATTAACCAAATCCTCTTATTAAGAGAAAGATTCATATGATCAAGAAAACATTTAACTACATGTAACTAATCACCGTAAAAACTATAGTACGTTTTTGTTGTTTTCTTAAAAGTTTAACTTTAAGTTTGTAAACGAATATTTTTATTATTAAGGAATAACATACACAGTGAGGTTTCTAATACTTTGTGTAATGAGGTTACCGTGAATATGTAGCAAGAATTACAGCAATAATGGATTAAATAATATTAAAAGTAGAAAAACAAATGTGGAGTTCAATAGATTCCATAATTAAAATCGTATTATATTGATATTTATATTGAGTGAATAAAAAAGAAAATAATGAATTTAAAGAAAAAGAAGCCAGGTGCTTAGGGCACTCGACTCGCAATCAGAGAGTTGCGGGTTCGAATCCCCGTCCCACCAAACATGCTCGCCCTTTCAGCCGTGGGGGCGTTATAATGTAACGGTCAATCCCACTATTCGGTAGCAAAAGAGTAGCCCAAGAGTTGGCGGTGGGTGGTGATGACTAGCTGCTTTCCCTCTAGTCTTACACTGCTAAATTAGGGATAGCTAGCGCAGGTAGCCCTCGTGTAGCTTTGCGCGAAATTCAAAAAATAAACAAACAAACCATAATGTTTACCACATTATAATCTATACTATAAATTGGCTTGTCTCTGTGTGTTCGATGTCCGTGGCGAAGTTTGTCCAACTTCATGACCTCTTATTACCATGACATTTTCAGGGGATCTTGAGTATATCGCAGAGGGGTTTTAAAACAATTTACTTTATTCATTTTAGAATTTTAGGAGTTTGGTCGCCATTTCAATTTCTCCCCTTGTTACTTTCCCAGTGTTCACTTCCAGAATTCTGATTGTCATGAAACTTTCAGGGGTTCTTTGTTATGGTCCAGATATTCAGGAAACCTAGAAGTATATGTTATATAATATATTCAAAATAATTACATTAATATGAAGACACTGAGCAATAAAGTTTTTTTTCAAGAAAATGTTATGCCAGCATTCAGTAAATCTGCATCATGAATGATGTACACGCACGCCGTCAGCCATAACCGTGAAGCTAATGAAATGTATATCACGCGTGGTGTTGAGACTTCGCTAGAAAACATCATCACACGCAAAAATTGTGTAATTGTCTTAAATAGTAACTTTGTGGGTCTACAGAGGCTATCACTTGATTTGATATTTTAGGATATCCGTTTTAGGCACTGTACTAGAAACAAGACATTAAGTGCAAAGAATAAAATATTAACGAGAAAGTTTGTTATTCAAACTCTCGTGTCTCGAATGTCATTTCCCAGTATTGAGTTATTATACCACACAACCTGCGAGCCTTTAATTCAGAGTTACAGCAACTTTTGAGTAGCTTTAGAGACAGCTAACGCAGATAGCATTCGCATAGTTTTGTGTGAAATTTTGAAACAAACAAACAAATATTCTTCATGGATGTATAATATATAACGAAGTTAGCCTTTTCCGCCATGATGCTATACATAATATTATCAAGTTTCTAATGTAGTTCCATATAGCATGACAGGTACGTAGAAAGAATAGACCCTAGAATATGTTATCAAACAAATCAATGTGTAGGTCCATTTTAAATAAGGAAATCCGCCAGTTCAAATTTACTATCCATTTTCATTCCTAGATAAGAAATGTTATGTGAATTTCTTTAGTTTCCTTGAACTGGGCTTACTCATTTCATGTTTTTCTGATGTTTACAATTTTGATCTTAAGTTTAATCTAAATACCCGTATTCACTGTAAACCAGCTGGTTTGTTTGTTTCTTTCTTTCTTTTAGACCAAAGCCACATTAGGCTATATATATATACATACTTATTCTCATTCGTCGAGTATCATAATTCTGACGTACTTATTTTTATTCATTCACCATTTATAATTCTAATTGAAAAACTTATTCTTATTGATTGAATATTCATAATTTGTATAAATGTGTATAAATATATATCTCTATTGATTCGTGAACTGACTTAATGCAAGACAATATCAACGCCATATTTTGAAAGCAGTCATGATTTGATGTGGTGATTTTCTATCTTTTTATGTACACTCGTAATTCGTTGGTTTTCTGTATACTTTATTGTTTATTTGTTTTTTGTTTGTTTACAAGTGCACTGATCAGCTTGAGGCACATACCTTAATTATTAGGCATAAAATAATTCCACGTTACGATCATCAAATCGTGTAAGTTTATTAGCATTTCAATATGCTGCTTAAAGATTATGAATTAACTGGCATTGGAAGCACTGAGATTGAATACAAAAGTAATATATTTGTCTGTGTTTCCTATGTCGTCCTAAAACACTGATTGCATCCTGAAAAATAAAAAGTTTAATCGTTAATGATATGTTGTACTTCTTGATCGAAAATTATTTATTTAGAACAATCCAAATACGTAAACTTTCGTGTAAAATGGAGTATTTTAAAATTATGATAGAATGATATCAATATTCCTCTGCTTCAATAAATATCTCTTTGAACAGACCTATTAAGAGGTATTTTGAGTAATTATAAGATGATGTTCTCATCGAAAGATAACGTTAGGTATATAAAAAAAAATAAAAACTTTGAAATATCGCACTCGTTCTGTAGTATAATGTTCTATTGTTACAATGCCATTCATTGTAAAAACATAATAATTTTTATTATCTATTATAGTTTCACTCATATTTTAATATTTAATTACAATATTTGTATTTCCACTCACCTAAGGCTAAAGCTTTTAACCCTGTACTTGAAGCACACACTGTTTTATAATTTCATTAGCTTCCTCCTCCATTTCCTCCTGGAAATCGTTCGTTATTTTAAATATGAATTATCTCATAATCAGAAACGTATTAATTTATTAACTAATATTTCAGAGTATGTTACATTATGAGCATGAAATAATACTATATAGAATAAAACACATTTACCGTGATTTGAATTATATTTTTATAATGAAAGAGGACCTGGACTTCTAAAACCGTTTTTCTGAAGATGTTAAAGAACTTAGATGTAAAAGCGAGTATACATATAAAATTATAGATTAACTATAATAGCTAAAAAATTAAGTTATTAATTAATAACAGCACCACATAAATAACTTTTTTCTTACTCCTATTTTTATACAGTGACTGAATATAATATGAATCTTCAATTTTGTGATTCTAAATTCAAGTTACTTAAAACATAAAAACTGATACTTACAAATATAGGGCGAAAGCACGTGAGGAACTGTAAATAACAAAAAAAGAACAATAGTAATTTTCTTGTTTGAACTAACTTAGCACACTGTTAACATCCATAATATATTTTTATAGCTTGTACTTCTTATATGAATAATGCTTTAGATCAACTTTTATCTCTCACAGTCCATCCCAACTTTAGTTTTAGTATTAAACGAATAGTCTCTGGACAAGGGCCAGACAAAGGATGGATCTGAAATACCATTTTTACAAGATTCTGGTTTGAGATATGTAACATATTAATTAAAATGAATGTGAAACATTACCTGCAGTTTGATATGATATTTATTTTGATTATAAAGCTTAAGGTTTTACATCACTAATATGTATAATTAAAAGCATTATAAAACGCATTTTTAAGATTTTAATCCGGAAAATCATTAGTTATTTCACATAAAACGGTCCTCAGTGGAACAGCAATAATTTTACGGCCTTGCAACGCAAAAATCTAGGCTTCGATTCCCCGCAATGGACACAATAGATAGTATAATATGGCTTTGCTCTAAAAACAAACAACAAAAATTCACACAAAACAAAGTGCATCAAAACATGAAATTTGTGTGAACTTCCCGAAAAAAAAAAGGAAAACAGTCATGCTACAAACACATCATTTATCCATACAAAAAGCTTCTCAAAAGTTGCTGTAACTCTGAATTAAAGGCTCGCAGGTTGTGTGGTGTAATAACTAAATACTGGGAAGTGACATTCGAGACACGAGAGTTTGAATAACAAACTTTCTATTTAATATTTTATTCTTTGCACTTAATGTCTTGTTTCTAGTACAGTGCCTAAAACGGATATCCTAAAATATCAAATCAAGTGATAGCTTCTTTAGACCCAGAAAGCTACTATTTAAGACAATTACACAATTTTTGTATGTGATGATGTTTTCTAGCGAAGTCTCAACACCACACGTGATATACATTTCATTAGCTTCACGGTTATGGCTGACGGCGTGCGTGTACATCATTCATGATGCAAATCTACTGAATGCTGGCATAACATTTTCTTGAAAAAAACTTTACTGCTCAGTGTCTTCATATTAATGTAATTATTTTGAATATATTATATAACATATACTTCTAGGTTTCCTGAATATCTGGACCATAACAAAGAACCCCTGAAAGTTTCATGACAATCAGAATTCTGGAAGTGAACACTGGGAAAGTAACAAGGGGAGAAATGGAAATGGCTATCAAACTCCTAAAATTCTAAAATGAATAAAGTAAATTGTTTTGTAATTAAATTGAATTATAATGTGGTAAACATTACGGTGACATAAAGATTTCTACTTGTTCAATGGAATATCCTCTATCGAGTTCAACAGGTTTCAACAAATTATTTCGACAGGAATATTTCAAATGATTTTAAAATCACTGTCACTTTTAATGGTAAATTCTGACAGAAACGTCCAACAAGGATTGGCTACGTTTTTAAATACTGAATAATATTAATCTTCCCGCTGCGTTTGATTATTATTATTTACATGAAAATTTAAGTTTCTAAAATTGAAATATTGTACCTTAAAATATTTGTACATGTATCAGAAGTGTTAGTTTTTGTTTGTTTGTTTATGTTTTTGGCACCATTCAACTAGATATCGCATTTGTTAGTAATTTTAGAATCACTGTGAACGATAATTAATCTTTTCAAATAAAAATTCTGATTAAGCGTTGTCGACATATTTCAGTAACACCACAGCATTAATACTGTTATTGGTAATGATTCACATTATTAGAAGTGAACTTGAGAATAATCTAATGGATTTCTGAAACATATTAGCAGTATCACTGCGAAATTTCATCTCATTTTCTAATATAATAAAAGAGATTTAGTGTATCGCCAACTTAAATATTACACATATTATTTAAGCATATTGTCCCACGATGGGACAGCGGTAAATCTACAGACTTCCAATACGATTCCCGCGATGGACACAGTAGATAGTCTAACTTGGATTTGCTCTAAAACAAACTAATTAAACATGTTATTTATGTTACTTTGTTCATGAATTAGGTGTAGAATTAAAGTATGATGACAAAGGACATTAGTGTTATGGTTATACATATATATATACATACTGTAATATAATAAACTAGCAATTCACTGTTTCAACAAAAGGTTAGTCTATTAGGTTTGGCTGGGTATGTTATTCTTCACATTTTGAGCAGCTACAACATAAAGTGACAATAGAAATGATAGATTCAGATCTTTAAAATTTGTTTCAAATGTAACATTCTTCTCAAAACAAACACAAATACAAAATAAAAAAATTGTGAACAAAAATTTGATCATTGAAAAAACACTTCTGAAAGGACAAGGAGTTAGCCTTAAAATACGAGTACAAGTGTTAACTGTTGTTGATTATAAATCAAAATATGTTTAAAAGTACCAAACATAGGAATTTACCATTATTCCAGTCTCTTCGTTTTCACATATTTTCAATATTATATCAACATCTGTCGAACCAGGCATGATTTCATCTCTGCATTTATCAGATTCTCTAATAACCTAGGATGGCAAGACAATAATGATTTTTAGACATTTAAAAACAATTTCAATTACTTGAATAATACTAACTGGTTTGTTAGTCTGAATTCTAGAACTACGTCATGTACTGAAAGCCATTTCATGGCTTTGTTGTAGTTTTGAGATATAAGTGATTAATTGTATTTGACAAACTGATAACAACATTCCAACTTTATTCTATTCTGATGTAAACTTTATTATGGGAAGCTTGTTATCATATAAGAAATATATAATATGTCATAACAACTGGTGTCTATACTTGTTGTGTTTTATTTATTTTAAAGTAATGAGGTTTGGTAGAACAGAACTTCAATTAGCTGTATAATAAGTGTTTTTAAAACCCGATTAATATCTTTAATTGCATAATAACTTCATTTAAAAACTATCAGTTCTAGTGAGCTGTGTAAGGAGTGTTCTAAAGAACTGAACAAGAATACTACAGTTTAAATACAAATTATTAACTATTACCATTTGATTTTTACGTTTCCAGTGAATAAATCGTTATGGGTAGAACGAAGGATTCACTCTTTCTAAGTTTTCATTTTTTTCTAATAATATGTTACAGTTTACCCGCAGAAACCATCGTATGACATGTGATTACTAATCTGACGAAGAAAGAAGACTACCAATTAAGACATGCACTACTTAAACAAAATGATTGCCCATTAATTAATGTACTTACCCAGACTTCTTTAGAAAGATGGCTTTCCATTAAATGATGTACTTACTCAGACTGAGACCTTCTCTAGAAAAATGGCTTCTCATTAAATGGTGTACTTACCGAGATTGAGGCTTTCTCTAGAAAGATGGTTTCTTATTAAATGAAGCACTTACCCAGACTGGAAACTTCTTTTTTGTGCATGCAACGTACTCTTCTATCTGATCAATGTTAAAACCTGAAATAGAAACTCTCAATTAATATGTATATTAACGTTGACTGTTTTAAAAATTCAATTGAAAAATATATTGCGCAGTGAAACTCAAAATTAAAATTTTGTAAATTAATCAAGCGAAATAAACTATTATAGATAGCCTAACTTTTGATCATTGAGTGCTTCCTTTATTTAAATATAATTTTTAAGGAAATAGAAATTTTAAAGAAATTGTGACATCAATCAAAATTGTAACTAGCAACAATTTTCGATATATATATAACTAGCTGACTAAACCATTCAATGCACTTCGAAGATATAGTATCCCCCAGGGTAAAATGGAGGATCAGATGTGAACGCCGACCTATATATATATCATGTCATTCCTTGGGGTCTTTAAGGGTACTTGTCAGATTTGGTGACAGTCGGTCCAGTTGTTCACCAATTATAAGCAAACACACAAAGTCCTTTCTCAAATAATGATTTAGATCGATAAATTACCCGTGAAAAGTACAAAATTTGTTTGAACAACCATATACACGTTCTTTTTAGTTTTCAGATAAATTCATGAAGTCAATCCTGAAAGCCTCCACTTGCAAAATTTAAAGTCATTTTGACAAAATGACTTAGAGGAGTATACAACAATCAAGTAAATATAGCTACAATTGATAACTGTATACATTAATAGGTTGCATCTAGAAAGAGATATATTTTTATCTGTAATGTATTATTAGACTGAGAAAACATTTTAAAATACTGCCCTTTATCCACACTTTTGCATTTATATATAGCATATTAAAGATGGAATTGTGTATAACATGAAAAAATGCATTTAATGTTAGCCCAGTAATCTCGATTAGTTACAAGTTGATAGAAATATAAATTGTTATAGTATGTACGCCATTTACAAGTCAGCAAAGAATGATTACAATTATACTTATCAAAAGGCAATAGTATTAGGTATATTACCTGTTTAAACAATATATCCTTAATCTAGTCTTTTAGGGATTTTCAAGAGTTAGAAGCGGGTATAATAATAGTATTCCAACTAAACTATATTTATAATATGCATTGTCGACGACGCATTTCGCTCAATCCAGAGTTCTTCAGGCCGGCTATGATACAACAAACACAGCAGTGGTCGGAACACTATTTATATAAGCAATTTGACACAACAGCAATTGTCATGATATGTACGCCTTTTACAAGCCGGCGAAGAATGATTCCAATTATATTTGTCATAAAACAAATGACAAATATCTTATGAAATATATAATTGTAATAGCAATATAGCTTAACATAGAAAATCCAATATAGAAATATAAAAGGAAGAAAATAGGTAGTGTGTAGTATAGATACTGGAAGCGTTCCTAACTTTCTATTAGCAAGTGTTTTATAAAACAGAAAACGTATAGTTACCACAGAGCCCCGGCGGAGGAGTTTGACATGATACTGCCTCACTGAGACAGACAACCAAGAGGATACTAAAAAAAACTTTCATTTTAACAAGTCTGTTGTCTGAACGAATAAAAAATAATATTTTTATGTCCTCTAGTTCCTTATATAACAACAGAAGGAGACGATAACGAAGGTTTTTTGCTCTTCTTGAAAAGATAATCTCAGACATAACGTTGGGAAAACTGTTTGGTTGTTCGTCATTAATTCCTGGGTAAAGAGCCAGATGTGTTGAAAACAGAAACTGCATTTATATCAATGACAATTGGTTTTTGTAATTCTAACTAATGGTTTGGACTAGATGTTAAGCAATACCATAAGTTATTTACTACAATATCTCGCAAAATACTGATATGACTGGATCCCAGCTGATCATGTTCGCACGAAATAAAGATTTAGAACTGCCTTGAAATATGTGCGTTCTTAAACATCAACTTCCTTTGGTAACTCAATATCAGCACAAAAGTTACTAATCATGCATTTGTAATCGCATAAAATGTTAACATATAAGAATTACTCGAACATAACAGTATGAAAGCAGAAACAGAAATGGGCAAATATTATATACAAGTGGAAATATCATAACTGAGAAAACAACGCAAAAAATAGAACCATAAAATCTTAGCTAGCAGAAACGTAAAAAGGAATACTACTTCTTAATAGTTCTTTTTTATTACAGAAACTGTTTATACGTAAAAACAATTTCATTTTTCATACATAATAAAGGCATTTTCAAATTATTAATTGCATATTTTTTCATAAAGAAAGCATATTTTCAATTATAACAATTCAATTTCATATTTTTTCATAAAGAAAGCATATTTTCAATTATAACAATTCAATTTCATTTGTAAATCATTTTTGTTTGAAAATATTTTGTTAATATGGTATTTTTTCATGAATTTTTTATAATAGTTCTTTTTGATTTCATAAAATCGTCAGCAATGAGAATATTTTAGTATTCAAACTTATGTGAATCGGCTTCTTTCAAACAAAGCTGGAAGTAAGAAAACAACTCCGATCGCCTCAACAACCATACCAAGTGCTTTCTCGTACTTCTGTCCGCATAGACAACATGAAATTATTGTGAAAGCATAGTTCATATTTTCATAATTAATGAAAATTTTACCGAACAAACACAAGAGCCCGGACAAGCCGTTTAATGAACTCGATCGCTTTCAAAACAGCATCAAATACTTTATATTGTTTCTGTCCGCATGAGCCATAAAAACAACTCCGATCGACTTAAAAATGATATCAAACTATTACTCTTTATCTATAGCTAAAATGGTAACTAATACAGTCGTTATATCAAATTTAATTTGTTTCTTATAAATAAAAATGTTTGCGGATGAACACAAAGCGTCCTGAAGATCACAAAAGGCGTCAGTTTGATTGGACTGTAGATACACGAGCAATATGATTTGACGAAAGTGTTTATTTGTCCATTGCATAACAATTTGATACTTTCGATGAAACAGTCGAGTTCTACGCTGTTCAGAATTGAAACGCTACATCGAATACGCTGCATTCTGAAACTTTGCATGGATTTCTGAACGTGTTACTGTAACTACAAACATAAAACTTAAGGAAATTATTAGTTCAATTACGTGTTCAATTAAGCATTTGAGACAGCGGGGCCTACAACATTCAAACTTCTGTTATCTACTTTTATTTTCCCAGCTATTTTAATCAGTTTTCTTAAATATTTTCGTTACTTTGTTCTGTAATTCATTTACATGCGACCGTTTGCTCTACTTTCATTGATTTTTATCATGTGGTTTTCCTTTCACTTGCTAGTGTATTGATGCTCTACTCCACCATTGATTCTGTCACCACTAACAACTTAGTGGTAGCACTTTGAAGGTAAATTTGGAATAAATACATTGTAAATACGTCGCAGTAACACGTCAGTGTGTCAAACACAGCGCCAGTATTTCATACATCAACAATAAAAAGTATATATTTTGTAGTAACACACTTCAAAATGTGGTATTCAAAACTTCCTCAACCCTATCATGCGTTATTGGTAGAGTTCTTCGTTTTAAGTTTTTATTTTTCTTTAAATTTTCTGAGGTTTTGTCAGGGGTTATTTTTTTTCATTTCGCAAGACGGGAGAAAAGTGGTAAACACACAACAGAAGACCAATATCTCTGCAAAAATCGGTAATTATATTAAATTCAATAAACACGTAATGTATTATAACATCAATTGTCCAATAAATCTTAACATAAGAAGTCACTTCAAAGTCAAAAATGCCTCCCAGTGGCACAGCGGTATGTCTGCTAAAAACCGGGTTTCGATACCCATGGTGGGCAGAGCACAGATAGCCCTTGTGTAGCTTTGTGCATAACAAAAAACAAACAACCAAAACAATCAAAGTCAAAACTCGGTAACAGCTCTTTTCTCTCGAAAATGTCCAATATTTTTTTGAAGTTAGAAGCATATACCTCAGCCATTTTCAGTTTGCGACCAATTGCTCATCTAATTTTTACCTTTTGTCTCCAAAGACTATTTGATGATTTTGCAACTATAGTACAAACCAAAAGGATGATGTAATGTACGAAAAATCCTGTTACCTTTAGCAAAGCTGTTTAATAAAAAAGCTAGTAACTAAGCAAAGAAGACTGACATAGTGATGAAAAAAAAACGGAAGAACTAAGTAAAAGCCGGTAAGAAAACGAGTTGCAAGAGTGGTAATTTATCAGTGGAAACCAATAATAACTGAAAACAAAGAGCTCTCGTTATTACCTATAAAATGTATAAATATCATTCTATCATATCTAGATACAAAGGATAGTAGGACAAAATGCAGTTTAATACTATTAATTTCGGGATGATAATATTCACAAAAAATGTGAATATTGTGAAAAATTTTTCTGTAAAATGATAATAATATTACACTGACCAAAACTTATCACTAAGAAACAATAAACACAGTGATCTATAAAACAGTAAAATTAACAATTTTATCAAGGACAATTATAGATATTGCAATCCTAAGCATCAACATAACATTAAATACATATATATAAATAATATATTTAAGTGAAATTAGTGGGACATAATTGTGTTAAATACAGTAACTAAACAACAAGAATACAACTTCCTCGGGTACACAGAGTCTCATGAAATGAAATACATCAAAGTAGCATTAATCAATCACAAGAAACAATCTTTAAAAAGCCTCTAAAAAGCGTACAACAAATAAAATAAAGTGGCACTGATATAACACCAAACGAGGCTAAAGCATTTTACATGCATTTACGACAAATGTATCTTTCTCTAGTGATTTTTTAGGATACATTAAAGGTGGTATCCGTCTTCACATTTAATTCACACAGGACCATCTTACATTGTTTTGTTTTTTTACACTTCTCACCTAATACCCATAGACCACGTTGATGCAAAGTACTCTGAAATTTACATTGACAAGGAAAGATGTTGTTGATTTTTACGAGGCTATCTAAAAACCTATAAATTTTGAACAGGCTTCGGTGCTTTATGGATCTTCTTTTTTTTATCCAGCTTTGGAAAACTTGTGTCTGAATGAGCCTTTCTTTTATTCTATAATTCTTCAGCTATCCATATTATGATAGCTGTCATGTCTTCTGTAAATGGTACAACAGATCCGCTACACAGTACATGTGCATAGAGACAGACATAAATACCACAGCTGTGAGAATCCCTTTGAGCTGGAATATCCAGTGGTGCGTGAACCTTCTAACCAGTCCAATCAATTGATGTCTTCCAGCTCTTTTGATAGTGATAGGCAACGAAACCTTAAATTCTGTGAATTACTGTTTCGGCATATCCATGCATTGAATCCAAGTATAGAATCAATTTCCATTTCACGAATACAACAGTCAGAATCCAATTGTTGCCATGTGCTTGACTTGGAAAAATCCAGAAATTTTCTTCATTACATTCACATTTTTTCCATGGATTTCCAAATTAAATCTACAAACACATTCAATGGATTTCATTAGATGGGTGGAAAATACACAGATGTCTACGTCACTTTCTGTGAAATTCATCATTAATGTTCTTGTCAGGAGAAATCCATCAATTAACCGCCCATTGCTCAATAAAGAATGTGTATCTGCTACATTGGTGGCAATGTTCTTCACTATCACATCTTTGAACTCTGGATATCCAGTTTGGATTTTCCAAGTTACTATCTCTTCTCTGAATGTTTTTGGCATACTAGTAAGAATAGGTTCTTCAAAACAATGAATTTTCTGTTCTCTTATCCCTTGCAACAAAGCTGTCCCCCTGTGTTTCATCCTGCTTCTCTATTGAGTCTGGAGTAGCTGTTGTTTTCAGTGTGACATTATTACATGGCCTCTTTCTTCCTGACTTAAACTTCGGGGCGTTGGTTTTCCGTTTTTTTTTCAAGTTGTACACTTTCTTTTGTTCCCGCTTCACACCAATTAACAATCTAACGGCAAAAATATGGTAGCATGTCTTGGTGCTGTTACACGAACATGTTTTTTATAAGGAAAAAAAATTGATAACATATTCCTTACCTCTGAGCCCTTTAACAATAAAAGTGCCCGTTTGTTCGTTCAGAAATACGAGATTTTATATTAGAAGCATCTATGCTAACCAATGGAACGTTTTCAGCCTGCGATGTTTTATTTCTGGCTCATCCTCCTAGCAGCTCGGTTTCCACTTGCCTTCTTGCAAGATTGAAATAATGCCCTTTGGTGCAACATAGTCTTGGAGAAAATCAGTCTCTGTAGGATCCATTTCTATACTGGAATGCTCGTTTCGGAGGAGGTAGTTTCCAATTCTTCTTAAAACTTCCCTGTGATAATAATGAAACTGGAGCGAAAATAGAATACAGCAATAAAATTGATGTAGAAAATTACGTTCATCAAAGCTCTCCTCGTCATCACCTTCGTCTTTTTACTTGTGTCCCTTTACACCCGAAATTCAATCTCAGCCAAAGTCAAGATTACCCATCTTACCTCCAGTATTTTAAGCTACAAAATCTAGAATATGAATTACAACTTATACCATTCAAGGGCGGACAGAGAGACTCTAGTCCCTCAAAATTCAGGTATAAGTGAAAACTTCATGCTAGTAACTCACCGCAAACTCTTGGGCTATCTATCCTTTTGTTAAGGAACGTTGGGATTTACGTCACATTCCCCCATTTTCGAAAAGGACAGCATGTTATAAAGAAATATAACAATTATTTAAGATGTTTTGCTTAAAAAGTAAATTACACTCCTAATAAGAAATGAAAAACATATTTAGCAACTGTAGTTTACTTAGATATTATATTTTTTTTAAATAATTTAATACGTTCTTCATCATAATGTAATTATTTACAATAAAAGAGAAGGAAAAGTATTAACTTCATCTTAACAGCTACGACTGTTCAAAGCACGGGGGGTTCATTTTCTCTAGCTAACATTTTACTCTTTTACTAGAGGTAACGTCTAAAATATATTTTAAGGTACCTTAGACTATTTGCTTGTTAACGGACTCATATCTTTTGTAAGTGAATAAAACTTTATTTGAAAGAGTATATACATGATCAAGAAATATAGAGCTCAAATGTTTTCATCGGTTCTAGATAAAAACATTCCTAAAAAAGTTTAGCAATGGTTCGTGTATTTATTACGCACACCTCAAATAAAAAGCACTCCTGTATCAAATTACTACAACATAGTTTGAATCCCTACATTTGAAATTATAATTCTACAAGTTTATAGGTGATATGCCAAGGTGGTAATACTTCATTTTCATTACTTTTTTAAAAGCATAATGGTTGTATTTGAGAATAAATAATGCTACTTAAAACAAACAAGAATTACTAAATTAAATGTTACATCTATTTTTGTTTCCTGAGAAAAGGTTTCATAATACTATGGAGAAGTTTCTGTAATTACGAATACAAAAAAAAATAATAACATGGGCTTACGTTAATATGTTATAGACTAACGACATATATCACTTAGTAACGAAACTATAAGAAACAGAAATAATACCAATAAATATAAACAATAATGTTTTTTAAACAAAGAAGGAGGAACTCTTCTTCAGAAAACAGTGATTTTGTTAACCACTGGTATCAAATGAGATGTTTAAGGGAACATAAGCACATTTCTCTGACTACGAGGAGAAAACAAATACAAAACAGTGGCTTAAGTTAATCTTTTATAAAACACCTAAATAGAATACTTGATAGAGAAATATTAAGAAGATGAATTATACTAAACCTAAAGAATTACCCAAATCATCATCTTAAGCGACTTTAATAATTCTTATCAATATTATTATCTTTGTATAGATACTATTTTCAGATATTCATCTAAAACAACTATGGGGAATATCATGACCATTAAGCTTCCAGCAGCTAATCAATCTTTTATATGATAGAAGAGGATAAATATTTAAAGGCAATTTTAGTGAAATGGCTTAGTGATAAAATATCGTTACGATAGTTGATGTGTATTGTTTTCTTATGTCATTTATTCACACAGTAATCCTATATTTGTGTAGGAACTTGGATTCTCGTTATAAAAATAGAAATTGTTACTGGTCAGGTTATGGGGGGATTTAAGAACTTTTCGTAACAGAGATCAAGAATCGTAAAAAATAAAACGTGCTTTCACCATAGTAACAGTGCAAACTTTGAAAGATAAATGAAATATGAAAATTTTAAAGATGTTTACTTTCATTGGTCAGAGCTTTGTTGATATAAACACAAATTCGGTTCTCCTTAGGAAGGATAAAAGTGATAATTTCAGGTCACCAATCAGTAATTAATGTGACAAACCTATATTTAGAACATCTATATAACCTGAAGATTCACTTGAAAAAACACTTAGATATACTACTAAAGTATCCATCCATCAAATATGTAAGGAACTATAAAAGAAAAGATAACATTTATCGAAGTTGTTATACCTATCATATGTAAGCTACTTTAAAGGTGCCTTCTGTGTGTATCGATATTCTTTCCCATATAAGTATTATTAAACTTATTAAAAAGGTGAACACCTTTAAAATGTAAAAAGTTAAGATTTCAATGCACGAATTCATTAGTAATACTATATTAGTAACCAAAGTCAGTATTTTTGAATCTCCATATTCTTAGGAGGAACTTCAATGTAAAGTATTACATCTACTATTGAAAGCTCCATCCATCATACAATTGATATACCTGAAGGTATTTTGGACGTTTTTCTTTTCAACAGAATCACACCTTTGTAAAGAAAAAATAATTTATATACATAAAATAATGGGCTGCGACGATTCTATCATTTCTAAATAAATATATGTCAACTGAAAATGGTTTGACAATTATTTGTTTATTTATGATTCACTGTTTTACAAAAGCAAATATGGTTGTTAATTTAGAATAAATATTCAATGTTATTTAAAATGAATAAGAAGGATTTTATATATACAAAAGATAATTTTCCATATAGTTCAATTATGGATTTGATACAGTAAAGGATAAAACTTAAATAATAAAAAAGGTAGGTGCTATTTTAACTTGGATTTCTGATTGAAAATTTTGTATTGGCTATAAAGTATTTCAAATATATCTAATGCAATTGTAAAGTAAATTGAATCAGTATGATGCAAGTGTAATTATTTTATATAGTTTTCGTTATTTATAGGTTAATACCATACTTTTCTACTCTCATTTACAACAAAGATTTCAGACATTATATTATAATCAATATTACATTCTTACAGTACGTAGTTAAACTTCAAGTAAATAAATAAAAACGTGATACGAGTTTTAATATTTTTGAAAATAAACATTGGTAACAATGAGAGGCAATGTTATGTTTCTCCAATACTATATCGTTAACAATAAATCAACACAGATTTTGAAAGATACATCTAAATCAGTTTTTCTAATAGAGGTTTTGCATAAAATCATTTTATAACAATTGTCCTAAAGAAAGCCATCTTTCAAAATATATACTTTTTCTGAAACAAAAAGGGACAAACGTGGTTAATTAATTACTAACAACATTATTATTCTGATCTATTACCAGAGATAATTTTGTATTGTAGAAATAAGTAACAAATATTTAGTCAGTAAGTTAAATTTAAAAGATAAAATTATAATAACCGATAATTTCCTTTATTAAATGTAATTATCATTTCATGCACTAGATGGCTGCGACTTCTCTGTGACAAAATGAGAGTTTTTCAATGCGTAAAAAATCTTTGCAATTAAGTTTTAATAAACAACATAAAGAAAGTCTTAAAATAATATGTATTTTATTAAATAGCCCAGTCCTTTAGCCAAATGATAGCTTTGTGAACCAAAAATTTTTATTTGAATTTACTTAATGCCACTCTCGTTTTTTGTAGGAAGCCTTATATTAAGATGTTCCTTTGTTTCAAATCCATTCTTCCTCCTTTTATGTCCGTCTGCGAGTGTTAGAATGTCATGTTTTACGTTTGGCCTTTCATGTGAAGATACCTAGTCCTACTCGTGACCTTTATGCTCGTATTACCTTTTCTCCACATCTTGTTCACCTCCGTGATCTGCGGGTTCGTCATGTACAGCGTTGCCTTCATACTCAAAATGTTATTTTTGCTGCTGCACTTGAGAACCATCTTCATCATGCTCTACGTGTCACACCTCTGTTGGGACATCTCTTGAACTATCCCTTTCTACTGATGATCCCGAACATATTGACATTCCGCTGTCCGACCAACCACATTATATCTACTTTCCTGATTCGCCGACTCTAGATCAGCATCATTCATGGGAACCTGACTCCATGTTCTCTCATCTCATCTTCCATATAAATTTTTGATACTATTTTCATTCATATGTTTCTGACCCTCATTTTTCTCTCTTGTTTCACGCTCACTGCGACATTCCTCCATACAATTTCTCGCTTTTTTGCCCCACATTCAACAATTTTAGTTTTTCTCTTACTCACCTATCTTTTTCTCCTATTTATCAGACACATCCTCTGGGTGAAGAGAAGGTGTACCCCTCTAGCAGGCCGCCAGTCTCGGACTGAAATGTAATGCATCTCTTACTTACTTACTTCAAATCCTTTGGAATCTGGAAGTTTGATTTAGGACTTTTGGATTGTGCTTGGTATTGTTTTTGGACTGTGCATTTTTAGTGAGTTACTTTTTTCTTTGTGCTTTTTTACTCTTTGTTATAGTTTAATTTCTGCATTAGTTGTTGTGTGCGCTGTGTTCTTCCTTATACACTCTGGCTTCCCCCTGTGGTGGACTGCCCGGGGATGTCTATGGGGGCTGTTCTATCACCTAGTCGTCACCATACCAAGCCATATGACAAGCCAGATTCTCACTCTCGCCTCTCCCAGTTATCTCATCCTCGAGGTTCTGCTCTTACAGTTTGTGTGCCTTCCATGCCTGCAGGATCACCGACTTTTGCTGATGTTGTTGCTTCCCCTGTTGCCACTCTACCCACTGCTTCTACTAGTCTGCCTTCTTCACCTGTTCGCCCTCGAAAATCTGCTTGTATGGACACCTCTTCTCCTCTTCCTGTTTAGGTGTTTCTTTATTCCCAAATGAAACCTCAGTTTTACACTATCCAGACATTATTCCAGGAACTTACTAAATACTGCCTTCAAGCTGATATACATCAACTGATTCCTATCTGTAATGGAGTAATTCTCGAAATGTTCAACACTCGCCTCTATGACATCCTTTGTAATCAAATGGACCTCTTGAATCTGGGTCCCAACACCACCCTTCAGAAACTTATCTCTCCCCTCTCTGAAACAACACCTGAACAACCTACTCATTCTGTTTCAGAGTTATCTCACTTTCACCCTGTCCTGCATGACCATTCTGGTTCTATCTTAGCTCTCCCTTCTCTGGGTCATCCTATTTCCAACATGTCCCCTGATGTTGTTTTTGCTTCTGCCAATCTTCTAGCTTTTCTTTCCATCAGTGTCCTCTCTTCTATTGGTCACTATTGATCTTCCTATCAGAGTTAAGCTACAGGCTAACCATACCTCTTTTCCTACTGTCCCTTGTCTCTGTGTCAAAAACATTCAAAGCTGTTTTCATATTCACTTCACTAAACATAAGTTAAGAAAAGATGATAATCACAATTTCTGAAATGAATATCGATTAACGACGTCTACTGTGTACGTGTATTTTGAGAATCACTTGAAGGCCATTGTTTTTAACCGTATATTTTATAAGCTATGCTTTTTACAAAGTATATATATTTATTCCTGATCACGCAGGTAGCTTTGCTGTGATCAGTAGTTAATATCAAAAGTTTTCTGATGTTTTGTATACAGTTTGCGTTTATTTGTAAGAACACATTTAAAATTGTTTTCCTTCCAGACGATCTTCTGTTAAGTTACAGTATTTTATAGATTTGTCATTAATTTATACGAAATAGAGCAAAAGAGAAAGAACTTTGATTACAAGGTTTCATATTCCTTAGGCCACTACTACACCGATATTTAAACATTAAAACAAACGTTTCTCATTTGTTACGTGTTTAACTTCAAAGAGAATGTCCCCCGTGCAAATCAGCTAAACATACTACTAGTAATTATGTTAAATCAGATTTATTAAATAAGAAAATAGCCCAAGAAAGTTTCACAAATTCCTTTCATCTATTTATATTACGGGAAGCCACAATTATAAGAATGAACTTCAGTATAAGTATTAGAAAATTACAATGCATTTAATGCAAGTAATTTGGGAAAAGGTCGCATACATTGCTGGTAGTGTCATCTACTGAGAACAATAATTATAAACGAAAAAACTAAATCGTTAATAATGTAACATTTATGATGCTATAGTTCAGGGGTCACCAAACTTTTTTCACAGCGGGCCAAATAACTGATAGAATGACGAGCGCGGGCTGCATAACCATTTTGTTCAATACAGTACAGTGAATACACAAAAATAAAGACAACAAACATGTTTATTTTCCAAAAAGTTATCAAAGAAGGAGTCGTTAGCAATCACAATAGTTCCACTTTCCGTCACTATACGGCAGCACATAATGTTTTTTTTTGTGTGTAAACTACGACAGTTTGGGACTTTTCACTTCACAAAAATGATATCTGTCAAACGAATTTCCGAATCTCACAAACTAAGCAGCAATAAAGGTTT
>NW_013674585.1:24349-25582 GCF_000517525.1 Limulus polyphemus
ACTGGGGTTTAGCTTTTGAGATATCATCAATATTTGCTTTGGAATTGCTGCATCCAACCTAGGGAATTGCTTTCAAATGTTCATCAGTCAACCTCAGTCACTAATAATCTTCTTCGAAACTCTAGGTTGACATCTTCTGCGATCCCAGCGCGAAACTCTTTGAAACACTGAAAATAATAGAAGTTTCCTCCTTCCAGTTGTGCTTCAAACAATGATAGCTTTCTCCAAAATCCTTTGATGATTCTATAGAGATCACGGATAAGGTTATACTTTACCTGAAGTTTCAAGTTCAATTCATTCATGTGGGATGTGATGACAACTTTGACAGCCAGGTAGGATCTAACAGAAGTGGGTCAGCTCTATCCTTTTCACTGAGAAAAATATATATTTCTCTTCGGAGCTTATAAAAACGAAACAGGAATTTACCGAAGCTGAGCCACCTCACCTCACTGCTGTGTGATAAGGCAAGTCACAGAATTCAGAATCAATTTCTTGGAGAAAATCCTGGAACTGGTGGTGATTAAGTGCATGACCCTGAATGAAGTTCACCAAAGAAACGACTGATTTCAGTACGCAAGAAATATCTAAGTCTTTCCCACAGAGTGCTTGCTGATGTATAATGCAGTGTATAAACAGAGCGCCCGGGAGTTGAAGATCTTCCAACTTAGTTCGTATCTGCCCCACCAGACCCTTCCTCACTCCAGCCATGTTTTTTCCTCCATCAAATGTAACACATCGAAGCTGATTCCACTGAAGGTTATAGCCTTGCAAAGTTCTCTGCACTTCCATGAAAATGTCTTCTCCAGTTGCAAACGGATGCCAACTCTTCTGTGATGCACACACAATGCACGCAGAGGTGACTGAAGGAATGAACTCTCATTGCAGGTACTTACACAAAACGCGCTCCGATATCCAAAGTAGCAAAAAGTCGCCAATTTTTTTATTTCACTGATTTTCCTAAAACTTATATTACTGTCAGATGCAAAAATCAGATTGGACAAATCTGGACATTTTTACTTACACTTATTTTAATTTTTTCGACATAGTAAGTTTATCTACAATCTCTGATATTTCTATATAAATAATTATATTTTAGCTCATTTGTAGCACAGTGCATCGGTGGGCTGGATGAACTGACCTCGCAGGCCGGATCTGGGCCACGGGCCGTAGTTGGGTGACCCCTGTCTCAATAGATGGAAGAAAAAATTAAGAAAAAATACTTAGGAAGTTTAA
>NW_013674586.1:0-11907 GCF_000517525.1 Limulus polyphemus
TGCAGAATCACCTAACTAAGATAGAACAACAGAAACAGATAGAAGAACACGCAGTACAATAGGGCACAGAATCACCTAATTAAGATAGAACAACAGAAGCAGATAGAAGAACACACAGCACAATACAGTACAGAATCACCTAAATAAGATAGAACAACAGAAACAGATAGAAGAACACGCAGTACAATAGGGTACAAAATCACCTAATTAAGATAGAACAACAGAAACAGATAGAAGAACATACAGTGCAATACGGTATAGAATCACCTAATTAAGATAGAACAACAGAAACAGATAGAAGAACACACAGTACAATACGGTACAGAATCACCTAATTAAGATAGAACAACAGAAACAGATAGAAGAACACGCAGTACAATACGGTACAGAATCACCTAATTAAGATAGAACAACAGAAACAGATAGAAGAACACGCAGTACAATACGGTGCAGAATCACCTAAATAAGATAGAACAACAGAAACAGATAAAAGAACACACACAGTACAATACGGTACAGAATCACCTAATTAAAATAGAATAACTGAAACAGAAGAAGAAGACGATTACTTCAGATGCCTACAAACAAAGGAAAAGTACTGGACACAAAATAGCTCAAGTAGCTGGTGCTTATCTAGATAAATCTTTTCTAAAGTCTGTTCAGAATGACGCATTTCCAGACGCTGTCATAAAGAGGTTTTTTTTTTTTTTTGGAGAAAAGAGGAGGAATGTCTGATGCTGTTGTTTTAAAATGTAACAATGATGTTAGTCTCCAAAAATAATTGTTTTAATACTGTTTTAAAACATATACTATTACCTGATTGAATCATACCCATCAAAACATAGACTGCGGTGACTATGAACTGAAAGAAGATAAAAGTCAATCACAGGATTTTAACACAGATAAACTTTTAAAGTTGGGACATGTTAAAGATATCCAAGACTGTACCTCTAATGCCCAATATTTTTTAAAAGCCAAAATTCTGAGTTAATTTGACTCTAAAAAATGTACAATATATTGGCAATGTCAGTAAAACCTGGATTTATTCGAGATAGACCCTGTAATTGTAAGGCATCTGCTTTAGTATGCTGTAGTCATATAGGAGCTTTGCTCATTCTCTTAATGATTATATTGTGAAAAGTGGATTTGATTCGGATTCATCAGTATGTTCTCTATGTCTTTGGAATAAAGATAGAAAAAAAATATCCTCAAGTACTTCATAAGGTTTCCCATACTCATATTAATTGTAAAAAGCCTGTAAACAACATTATCAAAACTGATCCTATCTGATATCTGAAACTGATATCTAACTCTCGGAGAAAAAAATAAAAATGCTGATGTGAACAATTTTATCAAATGATGTCTGCATATTTAGGAAAACCAACTGTTATGGAAACACTTCTGGAATTTGAATACCAGGATTATGAGATAAGTGAGAAGAGAACTAATATTCTTTCCAAAATGGCAAATTTATCTGTCTTAAGATGTTTACATCAATACATGTTAGAGAACAGTAAATGTACATCTGTGAGGGCAAGAGTGTCGATCTTTTTGCAAAGACATTTGTAGCATGAATACTATGTTAACCAGACTAAGGTTTTTAGCCTCACCTCTCTGGAATTTATCTGATGTTAAAACCTTTGTTGTATGGCATTAGTCATGAGACTGAAGTGAGAAAAGAATGTGAACATGCTAATATAGCATGACTTTACAGTATAGTATTGAAAATTTTCCACCCAAACATTAACTTAACTAAAAAGCAGTATAACACATTCTGTTGTGCATGGGATGCTAATACCAAATCATTAAAGTTAAAGAAAAACCATAAATACTGTTACTAAGTATTTATGCAAATTGCAGTTACTGGCCTTAATTGGTCCCCTGGTGGGATAGTGGTAAGTCTTCAGACTTACAACTCTAAAATCAGGTTGGATTATTCTTGGTGGCTTTGCTATAAGAAAGCTTACTGGCCTTAATTGTTGTGATTATGTTGTTTGGCCACCAAAAGGCATAACAATTGAGAGAATATTTTTTAGTGAACCATTGTAAAGTGAAATGTATCTAAAGTTAAAAAGTTTTATTATAATTGCTTTATTCCGGAATTATTTTAAATGAGAGTGCCAAGAAAACTCATTCCAGTTTTTCTAGAATGTCAATAATATGTTCACCTTAATTTAAAATGTTAGGGTCATGATATAAAGTAAGAAGTCATGCTTTACCAAGATAAAATATGATGTTGCTTATTGAAACAATTGTTTAATTGATGGGAGTATTAAATATATATATATAGTGTTTATTGTAACTGAACTAAAAATATTCAAAAAAAGTAGGTACATTTTTATTTCTTCATAAAATTAGAAAGGAAAACGATTCAAACTTGATGAACTTGTTAAAATGGATGTAAAAAACAACAAGGATTACAATAAATGATTTTTCAACACTTTATTTATATTTATTTGTTCTTAAACATATTCCAAAATAACATTTCATAATACATTGAAACTATAAACACATTTAGTGGCATTTACATAACATTCAAGTATCCATAAAAGTGCACTTTTTATTTTATTTTGATATGAAATATTTGTAATTTTCTATATTACAATTACACTTTCTTACCTGAAATAAACATTGAAAACACACTTAACATATTCCAATAAACATATAAATTAATAATAGAGATCAAATAGAAGTAAAAAGTAATAATAATACAGCATTAATTCACTAATGGCAGCTGAAAATTTACCAGACAAGAAATTTCAAAAACCATTTCAGAAAAATACATAACTCAAACACAAAGGTACTTTATTTTTTAATATCTGAAATTTATTTATCTCTAAATGACTCTTGCAGCATGAATTCTGGCTCCAGCAATTTGTTTTCTTAAGAGTCCTTCTTTTGGTGTTGGTTTGTTAGGAGGAATCACTAAGTCTACTTTTCCTGCATCAATATATCTTGAATTGTGGAAGCACATTCACCCATCACTAAATCAACACGATGTAAAAAAATCTAAAAACTAACAAAAAAAACTTCTCAAAACCATCTGAAACATACATTACTGCTCCATTTGGAGCAACATCAACTAGAATTTTAAAACTGATTTTTGTAATTGGAATACAAATTTCCCTGCTTTCTGAAATCATGAGGCATTTTCACAAAGACTTTTATGTAAAGTCTGTGATGGTGCTTATTTATAACAGATAACACTTTTAAACTAATAAAGTACAAAATACCATTACATAACGTTTTGAGGGCAAATACAATCGGAATAAAATAAATTCCAACAATCAAAACTAGCACAATTATAACCTCATTTAAGGTACTCTAATGGAACACACAACTTGTCAAATTATTAATATTTGCTGAATAAAAACGTATACAGATATACATTATATACCAAGAAATTATGTTTTAGTGAATCATTAAAATGGTAATGATAGTATCTCTGTAGACTGCATGCTATAGTAGCACCAAATAATCATTGACTGTCTTTGATTTATCCAGTACCTACTAAAATGCCTATTAGGTGGGGAATTAAGTTGTAGGTCTCGGCAAAAGCTGTGGGTGGCTAATACCTAAACTTTAAAATATATATGCGCCATTTAAATATGCCATGTGTTTCTACTTTTTTGTAATAGTATAGTATTTATTCTGAATTTTTTCTTTGTTCTGTATATGTGCATGTTTCACACAACACTTAGTTGAGATAGCTATAAAGTTGATTTTTTTAAGCTACTTTTGTTTCTTTGTTGTTCTCGAAAATGGATAATACTTGTTGAGGATATTGCCTAATATTACATGTTGTGTAAGGATGTTGAAAGCAGCTGTTCAGGTGATATCTAGAGGTTATGGCTCCACCTACATTGTAATGAGAACGACCAGTTATAAATCACTTTGGTTAAATGTGAAGTTTCTTGTGTACTAAGAAACATTGCATTTGGTCAATATGTTCTTAGTCAGTAGATAGATTCAACTTGAACAGTTGTATACAGACAATCCAATAAAGTCAGTTGCCCCATGTATGTAACAGCAAGTGCACACAGTTTGTTCGAATTTAGTGTTCCAAAAATATTGTTCATTTTGTATTAAACTTTGTGTCCAACTTATTACTTCTTGTTACACATCTAACATCAGCTCAGTTAGTAAGAAATTTAGTATTACTCTGTAATTAATATCTTGAATGAGCCTTCTGTTAATTCAATTTTACCTGGATATTCCAATATAAGTAAAGAGAATAGCATGCTTAGCCAGGGCTCAGCTGATACAGTTCTTATGACTATAATGGAAAAGTACACTGTGAAATTACATTTTACTTTTACTGATGACTTTTATACTGTTACGCCTCCAGTCGTTAGTTATTTTTCCTTAAATTCGTTCCCACGAAACTTTTGCGACACAAGTCCTTTCTTAAATAAAACTGGTTTATTCTTTCTGAATATAACTTTGCAATACACTTAATTTCAACAGTCGCGCTATAACAAACGCTATAATTCTCAACGAACGTCTCACGTGCTCGACTCAACAATATTCCGTTCAATTACACACATTGTTGCCGTCAATTTGTGACCGTCTTATATATACAAGACTACACTATATCTAGAAAAATCACGAGATTTAAGGAAATAACGTGAAAGTTCGAGAATGACGTGGCGTGATACTAGTCACGTGACCTCGATGTCGTAACAATACTTTTCCACTTCTATTAGCTAAGTTATTTTCATGTTGCACTTACAAGAAAGACAGGGTCTGTTTCTCAATGGAAATTAAAGTTCCTAAGTTATAGAAAGAAAAGTCACTGTTTTTCAAATGTGGCTCAATAACTGCTGTAAGAAGGCTTGATTAGAAACATTTATGCACTTTCTACAATGTATAATGAAAAAGATAAATGACACGATTAGCAAGCTGCCTCTAATTGTTGATCAAAACAAATTTGTTGGAGGAGTTGATTTAATTGATAAATTTCTAAGCTATTATACCATTCCATGAAGAACTGTGGAGGTCTGCAAGAAGCTTTTCTTTTCGCTTGTTGACATCTATTTTTTTATTCTTTTTAAACAGGTATAAACAGAAGGCATTCCACAGCCAATTGGTGGAAGCTCTTATGCAACTACTAATTTTAACCAAAGTAGTGCCTTAATTCTTATGTTACACCTGAAAGGCACTATCCAGAATCTGTTAGTTAAGGAAAAAGATATATATATATATATATTATGCCTTAAAAATAATAATATTCATATGTTTTCTACTCAGTATAAAGTCCATCTGTGTTTAAGGCACATACTTCTGTGACCCTTCAGAGAAGTTGGCTTTTTTGTACTATAAACAATCAAAGTCTGAGGGCTCATTTCTTTCCTACCTTTGGCATAAAATGTCCAAAAAAAATGAGACATCAGATTTCAATGTTTTTATTATCAAAAATTAAACCAGTCTGCTCCTTTTCACTTTTGTTTACTACCCACTAAAGTCCCTTCAACAGTAGTTTGGTGTACATAAGACTTTTTTTTTAGTTTAATTTTTATATCATCACTGAACATTATTAATTTGGTTTTCCTTGTTGAGACACAAAATGTATTCATGTTTTTCTCTCCTTTTTTTATTTGAATACTTTAGTATTTGCACAGTCATATTGCATTTGTTGGTAAATTTTGTTTTTGATTGTTGCATAAGTCCAGTTTCTTGATTAATAATTCACTAGTTTTAATTGTATTTTATTTATATATTTTTGAACATCTTACTCATGATTTGGGTAATACTATACAAATTTATCAATGTATTTTATACTTGTAATCTGTTAACTTTTTCCTTGAATATTACTCATTATCTGTGCAATACTGTGCACAGTTTTCAATATACTTCTAAAGCGTGAACAAAGTTTCTCTAAATACCTTGTACATTGTTTACACGTAGCTTGTTTTTTATGTAATAATTACTCACCTCCTAATATGTTTTTATTATTTGAAAATGTTCAAGTTTTTATTTCTAAGCATACTTTGTGTGTATATTGTCTCAATTTCTTTCATAAACATCACATTCATGTAAATATGTATCAAAACCCATATGTTCTACGTGATTTGGTATATTTCATATACTTTGAATATGTATATTAATTTCTATTGTGTTACATGATTTAGCAGTGTAATGTTCTTTTTTTATAAAATTTATTATCTGATATCTTCCAAACACACCATAATGAGATTGCAGTAAATATAGTAGTACTATTAGTAAGACATAGTGGAAGAAAGAATTACTAGCTTAGCTTGCAATTATGTGCCTTTATCATAAATTCGACTCTAGATAGGGCCAGGCATGGCCAGGTAGTTAGAGTACCTAACTTGCAATCTTGGGGTTGTGGGTTCAAACCCACATCCCACCAAACATGATCACCCTTTCAGCCATGGGGGCATTATAATGTGATTATGTGGCTTTGCATGATATTCAAAACCAATCAAAACGACTGTAAATAAAAATATAAAATTATTTATAAATACATTATCTTTGTTTGATATACAACAATAAACAAAAAACTTCATAAAAAATGTCAATTATCCTCTACAACTTTCTCTACAAAAACAAATTTCATTTATCACCATACCAACGTATCATATTCAAATGAAGTACTATGTTATAAAACAAGTTTTTGAAAAACAATTTGGCTTGCATTTCTTGCAGAACTTGTTCAAAAACATTTTTTCTCTAGGTCACCCATTACCAAACTAAAGTTTTTGTTTACTTGAATCATTGAAATAATATATTTGTCTGCCACAATTTTAGTTGACACAGCTGACATGCAGCAAAAAAAAAATATCATGTGCTTATATTATCAGCTTATGATGTTCCAAAGCTAAGATACAGGGCATTAAATAATGAAAAGACAAATATGTTATAACATGCCAACCACACTACATTTTCCATGGACAGTGACAAAGAGACCTTTTGCCCAATAAGGTGAATATAATAGCATTTCTGTTAAAGTTAAAAAGTGCAAATTTATGCTACTTGGTTCATAACTGTCAATTGGTATTTTAGAGGTCTATGTATTGTGTAATATGTTCAATTTTTATTTTTCATAAACAGATATGTTTCCATTCAAAAGGCACTGAAACCAACCCCATAAAAGTTTATTTCTTTTTTAATTTTTAAGTATACTTATAAATAAGTGTTTTATTGAGTAAATTCAACTTTGAAATATTTAGTTTTATAAAAATTGTGGAAAACCACTATATTTCCCAGGAATTTTTTAACTCAGTGGGGCCACCCTGGGTATTTAAAGATAGTGACTTGCTCACCTACTGGACGTTCTACAGATATCAGACGTATAGTTTAGTTTATAATCAATACTTTTGAATATAATGAACATATTGATATCATTTAACAAATATAATAAATTATCACATCATAACGTTTATGCCTTAATCATAAGATTTTATTTAGTCTCTAAATTTGCAGACTCTTTGGAATGTTTGCTTGTATATGTGCAAGTTCACATCCATAAAAAGCAAAAACTATAGTTAACCCATTCAATGTGGCTGGTACATATATGGTCTGTAAATGTTTTTTCTGTTCACTGCATCAACTCATCAGAGTCAACGCTATCTAGTAAATTCATAAAATAATCTCAGCAGCAAGATTTTGTCATACAGGCCTCTCTGACAACTTGAGGAAAACTACTGATGCATAGAATGTGGAAATAACTGACTTACTGTATAGCAGCATATAGCAGAATGTCAATGGACAGCATTACCACAAAAATTTAAAATCCAACACCTTGTACGGGAATTTTAAAAGCAAGAATCCATATGTGTACCAGCTGCAGTGAATGAATTAAAAATAAACATTTGTTAAGCAATAACACACTGTAGCTTAGAATATACTGACAACTACTTGCATAATGAAGAGAAACTCTCATATATTCCACTGAATACAAAATAACTAACTACAATTATCAGTATCAATCAACTTACAATGTGATAAATAATAAAGGAACAGTCATATATTCCACTGAATACTATCACATTGTAAGTTGATTGATACTGATAATTGTAGTTAATTATTTTAATAATAAAGGAACAGTCATATATTCCACTGAATACTATCACATTGTAAGTTGATTGATACTGATAATTGTAGTTAATTATTTTAATAATAAAGGAACAGTCATATAGTTCACTGAATACAAACACTGCAAACCAAATAATACTAATGACCACTTATAGTTATTGAATAGTGAAGGGAAGTGTCATGTAGTTTATTAATACATTGTAGGTTGGAAACACTAATAACCACTTAATGGATATGTGCATAATAATGACTATTGGACAGAAGTGGTTATTGTGAACTAAAAATTGAAGAATTGAAAATACGTGTAATGGAGCCCTAACAGCAAATCCTCTAATGCCATTGTGGATTTCTTGTAGGTAGTGGTTGTATGCTAAATGATTTATTTTGCATGAGCTAGGTCTTTACAGTTATGTGTTAATTTAACCTAGAGCTGGCAGATTCTTGTTCCATTCCAGATGTATACACTTTTGGTGTCATCAACATTTGGTCATCTTACACTCTCCAATGAGATAATTCAGGTGTCCACAGCAATAGCTGGCACCAAGTTTCTGTCAATTAATTCAAACTAACCAACTCTTATAGTAGGTAAGTTCTTATTTTAATAATTACAATGATTCAACCCATAGTATCAAGTTATCATCAGTTAAGAGTTACATTAACTTGATGTCAGTTAGGAATCTATTGTAGATAGTTCTGAAGTTGGTGTCAGTGGTTATTAAGCTAAATGTAGGCTAGGCTTCACTGGTAATTATGTTTCCAGAGTTGGCTCCCAGGGGCAGCTAACACATCTTCTGACAGTTCTGCTATTGGGAATATTTGGCGTTAGCAGCCGTTAGGTTATCTTCAAAGATCTCATAGGTAACCCATTTGTTGCTTTCACAAGAGTGTGCATACTTGATGAGTCATTTAACAGCTCATCTTCATCCACAAACATTCTATCACTAGCTCAACAAAGGGAGTCTTGGAGAATGCAGGGTAGCCCTCTATGTTTCTTAGGAAGCCAAAAAATCTCCTTACTTCTCATCAATGGAAATAAAATGGTCATTCAGGCAAGAGAACAAATTCTACCTTTACTGACTAGTTAAGTGAACTGGACAAGTGAACCAGAAGATTAAGGATATTATCTTATACATAAAAAGTCACATTAAAAATGTGGTGTCAATCATATTCTTATTGGTCAAAATTTAACCTAGAAGTACATGTTTTAGAGCTGTAATGGCCTGTTTACAACTTCTATCTGTTTCAAAAGTAATGTTAGGTATCTGCTTGTTTGTTAATTTCCAGTAGAAATTCTTTCCGAGGAACTTCAGAAATACAAGTCCTTTCTTGATTAAACCAGTTTATTCTTTCTTGATACAAACTTTTAGTACACAGTAATTCCACAGTCAGTACATTTCTCATCACTTTAAACTTAACAGCTTTTATAATACACGCTATAAATCACAGCGATTCACAACCTCGATAACTTCGCTCTCTACGAGTGCAAAACACACACTTTACGGCTCACTAGCTCGAAACTAACTGAATCATAAATTACACAGAACTCACCGTAACTACTGTTCACTTCTTTCCACTGGCTTTTCTCTGCCAGGCTTATATACTAACAAACAGGCATCTCCAACATTCACAGAGTTCCCCGATTATTCCGCTGTGGTAATCGTAACTTTTAGACACAATATGTCAAAAGCATTGCTCTGATCAAGTACCATGTGTGTTCTGTGATTTTCCCAGTCCAGGCCCTCACTTGACCATCATATTACTATTTTGCCCACTATTGTCATGCGTTAGAATAACACAGTTACCTTTCCATGCATATGAACTTTTAATCATTGTTGTTTGTTACAATAACAGAGCCCAGGTACAATAGGGAGGAAGGGGTAAAACTGTAAGTACTGATTTTTAAATAAACAAATTAAATTGGCTGTCCACTGTACAAGTGTGAACCTTTAGCTTCTGACCTTAGAATCCATTACCAAAGATTTTGTTCTTCTACTAGCTTTCTTTCAGATTCAGGTTTAGTACAAGTTAGAGTTATTAAAAGCTATGCTGCAAGGGCAATACTTTCTCCCCTAGGCTGTACATTCAAGTTTGCACTATTCTGCATTTTAACTGCATCTTGTACTGAGAAAATGTTGAAGAAACATTAATGCTTACAAGATATATTTCAATTTGAAGAAATGAAAATATTAAATTCAAAACCAAATATAACTCTGTTATTCATATCTCCTTAACAAAAATCTACTACCTGCTAAATATTTCAGCGTCAAAACTGAAAACATTCTCTCACCAGCATTAATGAAAGTATATGTACTAGCTCCTGCAGTCATGCTTCAAAATTTACATCATATGTCAATGCCTTTGCATAATATATGAATGAAAATAAAGATTTGATATGAATGTAATTGATTTGTCTGTGTCTAAAAAAATGGATGAACAACCTTGTATAATCAGTATACATATGCAGCACACACGTATATATATTCATACACCTATATTACCATATACACATATCTCAACGTTACATATACCATATATACAACCTTACATCATATACCATATTGTTAGACAGACTGCCTCCACGTGGTGTGCCCATAACCATTGTAACTAAAATGGTGTACTTCCAACAGTTATGTTCAGATACTGTAATGTAATGTCTAAGATCCAGCAAACTCAACTTACTCTTTCAGCTTCACAAATAAAAATCACTAACAATTCAGCGAAACTAAAACTAAGATTCTTTCAGCTAAGATTAAATGTCGTACTGTCCGTTACTGTACATATCGACACACACTCAGACCACACAGGCTAAGTACGATATTCTCCAGTAAAATGCATTTCCCATACTAGATTACCTTAAACATCATTAGTCAGACTATCACAAGAATTTATCAGCATTCATTAGTCGATACAGTCACTATAAGTAAGTGTGTCCCGGGAAAATAAATACAGCCGAAACCCAATAAAACAGGGACTAATAACTACCTGAATCATATTCTGTAATGATAAAGAACGCTGCTTCCTCGTTGCACATGTAGAAGTTGTATGTAGAAGCTTTACAAAAGCTCAGGTGGTTTTTTCGCTCAGATCTTCACCACGAAAACTGTTAACTGAGTTCTTGGAGAGCAAGGGAGCCAAATTGTTTTAAAATGTATTACAAACCCTAGTGATCACGTACCCTCCAATTAACAGTAAATTCTCTAGACATTACTTGTAATAACACTGAACACCTAGCTATGAGTCCAGCGAGTATCACGTGGCCTGCTCTATAGAAGTTCTATTGTTTCTCTACTAGATAGTGTGAACGATTCTCACAAGATAGCATAGTAAGGTCTCGTTACTGAAAATTGCATTATGGCTTGAAAATTAAAGGTTGTAACACCCTTTTGGTTCCATTAATATTGAGATTAAGAAACTGTCCTTACTTTGTAGTAATCAAGTGAAAATCACAAAATGTAGTTCATAGATGTATTTTGTCATGAAACATCATTTGACAGCTTGGAAAAAAAGGTATCCCATTTCCGTCCACTTACTGCTCTTACAAGTGTTACTGCCCAAACTGATAGTCAGGGAGTTATTCACAGACATAGCAATCAAGAAGTCATCATCACCTCTGACGATCATTTATTGATGATTCATCTTCTGATTCATTTCACATATCCAGATAAGTACTTCCAGCACCTTCTTTCTCTTCAACAGTGTCGAGATGATACAAAACAATATCCTCACTATCTTCTTCAGTTACTGATCCTACAATCATGACTGCCCAAACTACCAGTCAAGGAGTTATTTGCAACTATAGCAGTCAAGACGTCGTCATCATCTCGGATGATCATTTACTAATATTTCATC
>NW_013674586.1:12907-19042 GCF_000517525.1 Limulus polyphemus
CGTCTGATCCTCTCAGACAGCCAATAAGTACTTACAGTACCTCTTTCTCATTAGCTGAGTCGAGATGACACAAAACAACATCTTCAATATCAGTATTTACTACTCACTCAAAGTGCTTGATACACAGCAAGGTCAACTAGCGTCCTGAAAGTCCTAGAGAATCAACGAGGAAGTCTACCTCTCATATGTGTACCAAGCACCACTTACCACTGAAAGCGTTGGACTTACCACAATTAATTTTACGAATCCAAAAGCATGTACCTCCCCCCCCCCCCCCGTGGCTCAGCAGTAAGTCTCAAGGCTTATAATGCTAAAAACTGAATTTTGATACTGTGGTGTGCACAGTACCAATAATCATCTGTGTAATAACTTTGTGCTTAATAGATGGAGGATCTATCAGCATCTGCTGCAGCACAAACATCACGGAGGGCCTTGGGGACTCTATCCACACACTAGCATCCAATGGGCCTGAGTTTTAGCACATGGATATGGCAGCTGATCAACCCTCAGCAGAACACGAGCTTGGCATAATACAGGTGCCCCAGAAGGGCAGACTGGACGAGGTACAGTCACTGAACTACTGTTACAGGCTTATTCCTCTTGTTACCTGTTGAAAGTTAAAATCTCGAACCTATTCATCACATGTACTGCCTCCATTAGTGTGAGAATGCCTTTCTCTCCCAACTAATATCACATCATTTTACTTAGTGTCTCACAACAAACTTATCAATGAACTATCGATGAGTCGCGTTTCACAGTTTTCTGTATTGTCTGTGGTATAAAACAAATGCCTGGGGTTATTTACCCATCTTCTTGTGTTGTTTTTACAATAAAAGCTACTGAAGTTAATGGGATGGGAAAGTTCTTCTGACAAGGGTTGGGTGCTCTTTGATTCTTGTAAAATGACAACATGATGACTGTACTTGAATGTTGTTTCCTGTCTTGTTTCATTCACAGTGCTCTATTTCCTTCCTGAAGATAAAGCAGAGATAGAATTTAATAATGGTTGGAGACGGCTTGAATGGGTAATGAAGAAAAACTTTAATATAAGTTTAACATAACAGCAAATGTACAACGTTTCGACAAGGTTTTGTCACCATCAGGGATAGAATTTGTCCATTTTTTTTCCACATTTCCCTTTTTTTTTTCTTCACAGTGAAAAACGTCATTATTTCTGTGATTTATATCAATCCAGGTCAATTTTCGTGGGGGTAACCCTCGTTGAAATATTCGGGCCCCATTCGATCACTATTTGTTTTCATTGCCTGTGTATATTTCATCAGTTCATCTGGCTCTAAATAATCCACACAGTGAAAATTTAGAACGTGTGTGGTGATTAGATGAACATGCGCCAATAATAGCCTTTTGTCCAATAGGAAACTTTTTTTAGTTGTCGCCAGGGGAAGTGAAAGACATGCGCTGAGCCAGAACAAGTCAAGAGACGGAGAGAGGTATTTTCAAAAAAATAATCCGTTCAATATCGACTGTTATAAGAGCCATCCGTTACTAACAGTATTGACCTTATACATCATTTTACCATCGTATTCCACATTATGTCATCTTGTGCATCAGCCATTTAACCACAAGATCGCATTCAAACATGATCCTTCATTTTTTTATTTCACTCACTTGATCCAACTGTGATAAACGTTCTCAATTTTTTCAAATTGTCATGTAAACATCGATCTAGACTACTTTCATTACAACTTCTCATCAGTTTGTCTACTATTCGTTTGATTAAAAATTATTTGTGTCCTAATTTAGCTCCGCGAATCTGCTGTATTTGTGGGAGATGATAGAATGCTTTTCGTATGCTCCAATGATATTTGGCACGCCATATGTAGGAGAAGATAGATTCTAATGGCAATTTACACTGATGCCGCATGTGCACCAGCGAATTCTTTCCTTTTTTTTTTTTTTGTTAACCCACTCTCATCCCCGATCAAGGGACTTTCAAAACCAGTAATGCAATATAACAATTTTTCACGCTCTTAATTTCTGAAATTGGCTCGAAGTATATGAGAGTAACTTCAGTTCACCATCCTAAAGCAGTTATTGTCTTTAAATATGATGAACATCGCATTTGCCACCGTAATTTTCTACTAACACGTGAACAACAGAATATTTTACCCTCGACTACAATCGAACAAGACAACTTCCAACATATTGTGGAATGTGCCACGTTAAGTTCAGTTAGACTTACAGCAGAGAAAAGTGGTTTACTTCAATATTAACTGTGGGTCCTCGTAAATTGTATATTTTCTCTATTACAAAATCTTGAAAGAGTTCCATGTAACGAATGATATGTGAATAATTGCATTGGTTAAACTGAAACTAGAAATGTATTTTGATTATTAGAAATCAGTTTTATAATATATAGACGTATACATCCTTAAACCAGATTGTAGCACTTGACCGTATTTGTTATTTTAGGTTATGAAAATGTGTGTGAGTTTTGTGATGTTCACCAACAATCGATTTTGTTACCTATGATAGAAGGAAGTTGTAATATAACTTTACTTTCTGCACTGTGTTTGATAGAAGGAAGTTGTAATATAACTTTACTTTCTGCACTGTGTTTGATAGAAGGAAATTGTAATATAACTTTACTTTCTGCACTGTGTTTGATAGAAGGAAGTTGTAATATAACTTTACTTTCTGCACTGTTTGATAGAAGGAAGTTGTAATATAACTTTACTTTCTGCACAGTGTTTGATAGAAGGTAATTGTAATATAACTACTTTCTGCACTGTGTTTGATAGAAGGAAGTTGTAATATAACTACTTTCTGCACTGTGTTTGATAGAAGGAAGTTGTAATATAACTTTACTTTCTGCACTGTGTTTGATAGAAGGAAGTTGTAATATAACTTTACTTTCTGCACTGTGTTTGATAGAAGGAAATTGTAATGTAACTTTACTTTCTGCACTGTGTTTGATAGAAGGAAGTTGTAATATAACTTTACTTTCTGCACTGTGTTTGATAGAAGGAAGTTGTAATATAACTTTACTTTCTGCACTGTGTTTGATAGAAGGAAGTTGTAATATAACTTTACTTTCTGCACTGTGTTTGATAGAAGGAAGTTGTAATATAACTTTACTTTCTGCACTGTGTTTAGAACGGATAATTTCCAGAGGATAAATTATTGTGACAAAATATTTTCAATAATAGGAATAAAAACATTTTTGCCAGCTTATAAACGAACAATTATATCAATTATTAGGTTTAAACAAAACTAAATCAAAAAGTGCAGTTTATACGCCAGGAAAATAAACTAATTACTAATTGAAACATAAAGAATACATGCGTTTAATCTTTTATGAATTGAAATAAATAATTCAACGATCGCTGTGTAAAATGTAAACCTTATTTAGTTTGTTGCAGGAATTGAAGACGATAATAAACGAACTGTGTGCGACTTACTACGATGGAAGAACTTGAGAAGAGTATTTGTATTAACAAATCTAACGTGGTAAGTAGTTTTATTGGTCGCACCTTGGGCGCGTGAAGTCATATACCACTATAGGTATTCAATGGATGTCATTTGTCTTTAAAGTTTACACTCTGTTTTATAGACGAATTTTAACTTATTGTCGATATAGCATTCAGATAATTTTTCTCTTAATCATGTAAGAAATATTGCTAGTATGGTATGACTAATACAGCAGTTTTATTCAGCAAACCTAAAATAACAACAGATGGGACGTTTAGTTTTTAAGCATTGGTGTGAAAGTGGAAGGAGGTTATGTTTTCCCCCCTGTGTGTGTGTGTGTGTGTGTGTATGTATTTGTCACCACGATTTCTCTCGAAAGGCTGAATGGATTTGGACGAAAGTGGACATACATTTGAACAGTGACCCAACTTAGAAGTGATTAGTTTTTGGAAGGTCAAGGTCACAGCAAGGTCATGAAAATTAAAAAAAAACTATTTGTTAACATGGGACCGATTTTTAATACTATTTTTGCTCTATGACTTAGCCAAAAAAGGATCAGATTTTGAATAAACTTTGTGGACATGTGTAGAATATTATTCCCCATTGTCCTGCTATTGATAACGATCGGCATACGGACACATTTTCGTGTTTTTTTGGGTTTTTTTAGGGTCGAATATGATTGTTGGATATACAAGACTGTTTAGTGTAGGCATTATTATTTAACTTATTTTGTTAATATTTAATGATTGTCTAGTTTTTCATAACAAGAGATTTAAAAGTTAATCATTTAAAGGCGATAGTTATGACAAGTTTGGTTTGCACATCACATTGTTGTCGAGGCTTTACTAATATTGTTGACGTCACATCACTCGAACCTTCGCTATATATTTTTTTTTATCATTACCATAACTGGGTATTGTTAAATCAGCACTGTTGTGTACTTTACAGAAAGTTCGAAGCCTCAGTGATCAATGTGTAAATATAGGCGACCAAGCGAGTGCAAGTTAAGAACTAAAGAACCAAAGTTATGTAAAGTAAAATGCAGTTCAATCAGAAAATTACTTAACGAAAGAAAACGTAAAGTTACCCAAGGTGTGAGTGATTAGCCATAACAGGCGATATTTTAAAGTGGGTTTCACAGTTTAATAGAGATATTAAGAATAATTTGTCTTGTCAAAGGGTGTTCTAAAGTAATTGAACCTGTCTGTGTGGACTTTGACGAAAAGGAAACAATTATTTGAAGTTCTGGATACAATTGTGGTAACTCACTGGGTAGCGTAAGTGAACTATTCACTTGTACTATTGTGATAACAGCAGAAAAAAAAAGTTCATCTTGTCAATTCGATTCTAAAGTAATTGAATCAGCCTAAGTGGACTTTTGACATAAAGAGAGAATTATTTAGAATTTGAGATGCAACTGTGATATCCATAGTGTAAAGAATTTTTGTTCATAGTTTAACTTGTTTTGAAGATGTTACTTTAAAACAAATGGATTGTGTGTTGTCCGTTTATTTATTGTTCGAATTTATCGCCAAAAAGACACAGACACCGACTGTAGAAGAATCCTCAGCCCACTCATATTTAAAACCCTGACAATGATCAACACTACGTGGCGAGGGTATGGGCTCTACTGAGTGCCCCTCTAATTCTATTTATGAACGACGACTAAAGACAATTTCTCATAAGCATTTGTTTCTTTTCTCAACTTCTTGAAAAAGGTTTTGATTTCCTGGTATCGTAAAGGCTCTTTATAACAGGTATTTAACCAGATGTTATTTAAATATGAATGAGTGAAATTTTCAAACTGTAAACTTTGTTACTTAAAACATCTAAAACGAGAGTTTGTCATTCAGTTAATTTTCAACAGTAAACTTTATATTGGGGAGTTTACCATTTATAATCAATTCCCGTCAGTAAACATACTCGCCCTTTCAGCCGTGGGGGTGTTATAATGTGACAGACAATTTCATTTTACGTTGGAAATGAATACCCCCAAAAGTTCGCGGTAGGTAGCGTTTACTAGCTGTCTTCCCTCTAATCTGTCACGTCTAAATTAGGAACGGCTAAAGATAGCCCTCGAATAGCTTTGCGTGAAAGTCAACAAAACAAGCAAACCATTTAAGAACTGGAGAAGTTCGTTAACAAGCTCAGCATTGTATACAGAAGATATGTTGATGACACTTTTGTGACGTTTAACACTGTTGAGTCGGTTAACGGATTTCTCCAGTTTTTAAATGGTAGACATTCTGATGTAAAGTGTCGCTCTTTCATTTTCATGTCTTAAATAACCAGGGTATACTTATCACTAAAGAGTGTAATAAACGTTCATTTCGCCCATCGGGGTGGAAACTTCCCAGGTCAAAACTTATTTTGTTTTTTAGTTTTTTTGTAAATAATGTTTTCCGTTTTATCCTTTCTTAAAGAGTTTTATACAGTAAATTGTGTATCTATTATTTTTAAACTATAATGCATATATATTCATATATGTATGTGCATGTATTTATATAGTAATTTGTATGTGTATATTTGGGTGTATCTGTGTATATATATCATTATCTATTGTTTCAATTGTTTGTAAGTATTGTTATACACGTATATTTGTTATGTTGTCACGTCACGCGACCTTCGATTTAGAATGTTTTCGTTTACGGTGTTACGTCTCCGTTTGTTAATTAAGTTTCCGTAACTTCGTTCCGACGAAAC
>NW_013674586.1:20030-26256 GCF_000517525.1 Limulus polyphemus
GAAGAATTGAAGGCTTTTATAATCGCGGGCTATATATTTGTATACTTTATTGACCTCTGCAAATATATTGAACGATATATAAACTGTAGAACACTTTCAGGCTACTTTGCAACTCGTTTGACGACTTTAATGGCCGGAAGACTTGCGGTGACTGTTGGATACAATATCAACTACCTGTATGCAGCCGAAGTTTTCCCCACCGTGGTCCGAACACAGGCTCTTGCTGTTCGTCAAGCTCTGGGTTCCGTTGGCAACCTTATAAGTCCTCAAATCGTGTTGCTGGTACGTTTTTAGATGTGTAGATCTCTAGAAGTGGTTCTCCAATCTATTTTACTCCACGGATCGGCAACGTTCTTTTCAAAATCATAGTTTGTCGCTCGTGTTGAAATACACACATTGTATACAAGATTGTAGAAATACATAATAGAAGACTTGGAACTTTAATAACTATTTATTTAGAAAGAATTATACATATTGTTCATTATCATTATTAATCATTTCTTTTTCTGGCGTTTCTCCAGACCAGCGGTTGGGAGCTACTGCTCTAGAACACTGTTGTCACTGTAATAGATTACTATAAAACTTTGATGTGAGAAGAGAAATATTGCTTTTAAATAATAATGGAAAACCGTAATATTTTGTTGTTGTTTTTTAAGAATAACAAATTGTTAACTTTTCAAACAAAGTTTTAACAGCATATATTTTATTTTTCAGGGGATTTTCGCACGTTACCTCCCTCTAACAGTTTTCGGTTGTCTGTCTGGTTTGGCTGCGATTTTAATGACATTTTTACCTGAAACAGTCAATCGAGAATTACCAGAGAGACTAGAGGATGGTGAATCACTGGCGAAGGCAAAGCGCAAGTGGAACTGTTGTTTCTGCACAAAATTAACTCCGTAGGTATAATTTGTAAAGGAGTTCAGCAAAAGCATAATAATCAACATACCTGATCACATGTTCAGACAACTTTAAAGATGTATTTGTACTGTTTGTAACTCGCTAGCGTAAAACATGTTTGACAAGTTTCTTTCATTCGTGGTAAATAATACCAGGGTCTTCTTGATTTGCTAAATTAAAAGTGTTTTGTACGATGATTGAAATTGCCCTTCTTTGAAGCTCTTTTTATCGTTAAAACATATCTTAATAACATTATGATATTTTTCAAAAAATAAATGTATTAAATATGTAAATCTTTATTCTATTAAATGAATTTGATAAAATCACCTGATTGAAGTCTAAGTAGAATAAAATAATAAACTAGTTTATTGCTACTTTGTTTTAAAAGTTAATTCAGATGTAGATACGTGAAAATTTCATTAGAAAATAGGTGTTTGTTTTCCCCCTGATGGAACAAAAAATGGTAATTTTTATATTACTTAAATTATTTGTACTAAGTAAAAGATCCAATGGTTGTTTGCCTACGACCATCAAGAAACTCATTCTGCCATAAGTCAAATATATTACATTATTCTTTTAACCTTCACACACACGCAGATGATAATGGTCGAAAACGAAGGCAGTGTATTTGATTCGACTATACATGATTAACCAGCCACGATTAATCCGAACGACAACGAACGTAGTCACTGGAAAAAAACAACAACTTTAAGTTAGACTTTAGATATTTTAAACACTTTGTAATTTTTGAGGTATTTAAGTATTGCTACATCTTAGACAGTAATATTTCATTTTTCTTTCAGGTCTGCTGTGAACAGAGAGCAAACTTCATCATGTTTTGTCACGAGTGTTTAGAATAAAGATTATTCAGAATGAACAAACCTGCGAGACGAAAATATAGGAGTGTCTAGAAAAATTGAACTAGTATCAGTATTTTTGAGAACTTTTCTCAGACTTGTAACCATATATATATTAAAATAGTCGATGATTATTATGTCCCCTTTTAAAGAAATACATAGACGATCATTCACTGGGGACAGAACCGGTGGTGTTATTTAGGTAATTAGATCTAACTCAATTGTTAACTATATACTAACTAACCTTAGATTTATTTCTTAATTTGCATCTTACATATAACGAATGGATCTTAGAAATAAAACTTAAGAGCGACAGCAAATGTCTCATTGTTTTTCTAAATTTAAGGATATATAAAACTTGTACCAAGTAATGAAACTAAATAACCAACGAGTTACAAACCGCGTATCTAGAAGACGAATCTTTTTTGAAATATCTTACATGATATAAAAATTGTATATTGTTTCATTTTGGTACTGTGATAAGGCTAAAGAAATAGTATTCTGTACTGAATGATATTAAACACCCCTAACTTGGATTATCATTTACTAGTATAGCTGTTACCAATATAGTTTCGACATGTTTTACAAATTGGTTTCAATAATATTTGAAATAAGTACTCCAACTAGCGACCTCTGATATTTATTTTCTCTACGAACATCAGTATTGTTAAATGAACTAAAAATATTGCAACGTTAAAAGTGCACAGTAATTTATTACAAAAATAACACAAACCTCGATTGATAGCTCTACTTGTTTCGATGGCGATACTCATTCTGCCATTATCAGGAATGTTAACACTGAAAAAGTTTATATACCATACGCACTTAGGTACGACTCAACATACATTACCACACAGAACCTTCACCTGTGGTGCCACCAACATTATACGTTCGATTTCCATAATACCTAGAACAGAGTCCTTATTCAGAACAATACTTTTACAATTTCTAATGATTCTCTAGTATTTAATTCATCCTTGTAATAAATCTTATTAACAAGTTTAACATTTCCCAATCAATAAAAGAAGTCGAGTTTGCCACATGTTCAGCTAATACAGATACATTCAGCTTTTGTTTCACTATTAGAGTGTACGGACTGTCTTCTATGTCTACCGAGGGGAAACTAACCCCTACTATTACAGTTTTCTGTTCTTTTAAATATCTAAGTGTCTGTCCAATATAAACTAAGCCACAACTATAGGGAATTTTATCAACACCACATTTATAGTTCACTTACATTTTATTTTTTAATCCACTGATAAAAGAACTATATCCCAAAGTCCAATCTCTCGTCCTTGTTCGTGGGAGATAGCAAGAGAGCAAAGTAGGGGATCGCTGGGCTCGGGTGAAGTATGGTGTGGGTTTATCCCATGTGATCGCTAGGGTAACCATGAAGGCGGAACAGGTCACCCGGAAACGCTGCTGACTGACGGGGTTCAGGGGGTCAAGCCGATAGTGGATATCCAAATTGCTCAAGTTAATCAAAGGATGAACGGACTGGCAAAGTTAAAGGACACCATCCATCCATCATGGGAAGTATTTAGGGTGGTCAGGAATTTGTTTTTTCCTCTTCACTCTGCGATTGGTTTATTTGATGTGGTGTTTCTCAGATCTTTATTTGTTGATTTTGGCTGGCTGTTATTGAGAGAGAGAGAGAGAAGAAAAAAAAAGAAGAGTAGAGGAGGTTATGTGGAGATGCAACATGACAAGACTGCTTCCGAGATTCTCGTCTGACCCACCGAGTAAGGCAGAAACAACACGCGCGCTCTCAGCCGTGTCCGGGTACGCCGCCCCGCGGAGGGATCGAGGGTGTTTTTTATTGAACAAAAAGACACAATAATATGCATATTGTTCGAACAAATGATACAAGTCAAAAACAAAGTATTTTTGTACATACAGGGAGAGGTATGGGTAACCTTCACAAAACATTGAAATACATAATATAAAAAACAACATACATTAAACAGTGTGACATTGTAGTGATGATTTATACAAAATGAATGACTGAGCATAAGTAACGGAAATAGCATTTAAGAGTAGGGTTTAGAAATAAAAATGCTAGTTTAAGAATAAAAATCTCAGTTTGGCACAGATAATGAAAGATTGGAGTTCGAGATAGATTCTTGAAACTGGAACAAGCTTCCGTGAGAGGGCATTGGTGTAGATGGTGGAACATGTTTACGGATGAAGATATTGTAAGAAGACGGTGGACAGTTGGACGTGGAGAGATGAGGAAGGAAAGTCTGTTGGACGAGTCGGGTCGGTGACCAGGTATGATTTGGGTGGTATAACGTCAAGGTAGCTTGTTTGTTTGTGTGAGTTTCTTAGAGAAAGGTGTATTTACGCCAGGAATCCGGTGTTTCTGAAAGTTTAGAGAATTGTGCCAAGAGATTATTGCGTTGTTCTACTTTGTCATAGTAAGTTGAAGCTATGTTTTTACTGACTTTGTTTAGGTAACATGACGGTGGCCGGTTCTGATTGCTTTGGATTCTATTGTTTATCACTTTGTGTATAAATGATGTGCCATATTAAAAGCGATGGGGTTACGGTATTTGATGACTGGTTTTAGGTACACATTGTAGATCAAAGCGAGAGACTGGGCATCGCATCCTTTCGCGCACCCTCCTACTTTTTCAGGTAATTTATTATTTTTGTTGCCCTCTTGTGCGTGTTATGTAGGTGCGTGTTCCATGTTAGTTTATTATTGAAAGTAATACCTAGAAATGTAATGGTGTTTGTAAACTTGATCTGGGTGTCGTATTGCTTGAGTGTGGTGTCGTATATTTTAAACTTGTTTTGTTTTTTAGAGTCTTTCTGAATATAATAGCTTGTGTCTTGAGTGCGTTTAATAGGACACGCCAGGTGTTACATCATGTGGTTAAGGAGAGATTGTATTTTGTGTGCAGCTAAAGGGGAATTTAATAGGACACGCCAGGTATTACATCATGTGGTTAAGGAGAGATTGTATTTTGTGTGCAGCTTAAACGGGAGTTTAATAGGACACGAGAAGTGTTACATCATGTGGTAAAGGAGAGATTGTATTTTGTGTGCAGCTAAACGGGGGTTTAATAGGACACGCCAGGTGTTACATCATGTGGTAAAGGAGAGATTGTATTTTGTGTGCAGCTAAACGGGGGTTTAATAGGCCACGCCAGGTGTTACATCATGTGGTTAAGGAGAGATCGTATTTTGTGTGCAGCTAAACGGGGGTTTAATAGGCCACGCCAGGTGTTACATCATGTGGTTAAGGAGAGATTGTATTTTGTGTGCAGCTAAACGGGGGTTTAATAGGACACGCCAGGTGTTACATCATGTGGTTAAGGAGAGATTGTATTTTGTGTGCAGCTAAACGGGGGTTTCGCGAGAAGTTCTCCATAGGGCGATGTCGTTCGCGTGCTGGAAAACGTGTGTGTGAAGGAAGTTTTATGTCATTTACGAATATTATGTATAGCAGCGGGCTTAAGACCGACTCTTGTGGGACTCCTGCAAGTAGTGTGAAAGGCGCGGATCGTTGTCTATTTTGGTACGGACGGATCTGTTAGTGAGGAAGCTGGAAATCCAGCGTACAATGGGATCAGGGATGTTGTAGTGAGTTAGTTTATATCGAAGTCCGTCATATGCCAGACGCTATAGCAAGCTTTACTGACGTCGAGAAATGTAGCTACTGTCGCGTCATCATTATTAAACACTTGATAAACAGATTCGGTCAGTCTAATTAAGTGGTTTGTTGTCAGTTTGCTTTTACTGGAAGCGTTCTGTTAGTCCGTTAATAATTTGTTTCCAAGCGGTGAAGTAGTCGCGCTGTGACTGGTGGAGTAGTCGTGCTGTGATTATTTTTTCCAGTGAGTTGCCGAGTCATTTAAATAAACTAATGGGTCTGTAGTTTGCGGGGTCACTCTAAGTTAGCGCTTTTTTTGGAGGATGGCAGTTATTAAGACGAATTTCCAGGCTTTGGGGTAATATCCAGAGTTAAGAGAAAGGTTATATGCGGTGCAGAGGTGTGTGAGTAAGGTGTGGGGAACGTTTTTTAGGATAATGTTACGGATACCGTCTTCGCCTGGAGAGGAGTTTTGAAGTCGCTTGATGTTTGTTTTAAGTTCTCCAATTGTGATGGGTCTGTCTATATTGTTGCTGGTTGGTGCTGGGACTGAGTTGAGAGAGTTGGGGGTTAATGTGTCTAAATTGTGTCGGTGTTGCCTTCTTATGTGTTTGTTGACATTAGTGTAATGTGTTTGACCGAATGATTGTGTCTGTATTGCCTTCTATGTGTTTGTTGACATTAGTGTAATGTGTTTGACCGAATGATTGTGTCTGTATTGCCTTCTATGTGTTTGTTGACATTAGTGTAATGTGTTTGACCGAATGATTGTGTCTGTATTGCCTTCTATGTGTTTGTTGACATTAGTGTAATGTGTTTGACCGAATGATTGTGTCTGTATTGCCTTCTATGTGTTTGTTGACATTAGTGTATT
>NW_013674587.1:0-4862 GCF_000517525.1 Limulus polyphemus
AAACTCTAGTTGCTGTATTTTTATCAGTTGTGTGAAATACATAAACGAAGCCCTGTAGGCTACAACTACTTAACATTTCAACACAAACTCTAGTTACTGTATTTTTATCAGTTGTGTGAAATACATAAACGAAGCCCTGTAGGCTACAATTACTTAACATTTCAACACAAACTCTAGTTACTGTATTTTTATCAGTTGTGTGAAATACATAAACGAAGCCCTGTAGGCTACAATTACTTAATGTTTCAACACAAACTCTAGTTACTGTATTTTTATCAGGTGTGTGAAATACATAAACGAAGCCCTGTAGGCTACAATTACTTAATGTTGCATTTCTTTCTCCCGTATAATAAATATCCCACATCGTTTTGGTTAACTATATAGATCAGAACTAAAACGTAATTATAAACTAACGAAGTCAATATAACAAACTATTTGAGGAATACATAATGTCGTTAATGAATAATAAACGAAACGAAAACCTATACTAATTATAATGCATTGAATCGCCACTTGGTTAACGATACTTTCTGCCATAATTCCGATAATATCTTACAAGATTCGGCCGACAGATGATTTCGATTATACTAAATTAAAAAAAAGAAATAATTTTATTAAGTTTAAAATATAAAAAATCAACGTTATAGTAAATAATATTTCTGAAACTAACTTAAAAAATGAAAGATGGCAATACTTACTAAATCCATAAACTGTTCGTTTACTTCTTGTTGTATGTTTTAGAGCAAAACCACTCTGCACTATCTGCTTTGACCACCGCTTGGAATCGAACCTGAAATCTTAGTGTTACAAGTCCGTAAACTTACCGCTGACCCATTGAGAAGTACTGCGTTTTAGATCCACTCAACTTATCAACACTCGAAACCTAAATACACTTGTAAATGTTCGTCTGTTATCAGTAGTGAACGTCCAAAATAAAACAATGATCAAAAATATCGAAAATCTTAAAATAAGAAAAGATCATTTGTCGCCTTATTTTCAATAATATAAATCTACCAGAGTTGTTAAAAAATCTTGATATGACGGATGAAAGATTTATTTTAATTTTATCAGTAGGAGAACTAATGTAAAGTTATCTAACATAAAAACATTCCCCGGTGGCTTTGGGGTAATCTTGAGGACTTGTGACTCTAAAAAGTTGGATTCGATCCCTGTAAACATCACTACTTTGCACTTAAAAACAAAACTTGAAAGGTTTGATTGTTTTTTGTCTAAAAGTTCTTAAATTTTTATTTGAATTAAAAGGGATTATTGATGTTGTGGGCGAATTTATACTGGTTCTTACTTTGATAATTTACGCTATATATTTAGACCTTTAATGTATATCAAACCTTTGTCCAATATAATTGGTAAATACTTAGTTTTTTTTTCTTCTTAAAGCACCAGCTATTAATCTTTCTTCATGGTTTTTTATGGCATTTAGGAATCCACATTTTAAAGAGGACAACAGTCTGATAAACATGGTGCTCTATTGGTTTTTAACAATCTGATAAACATGATGCTCTATTGGTTTTTAACAGTCTGATAAATATGATGCTCTGTTGATTTTTCACGTGATTAAGTACATAATTAAAACAAAGTTTTTGGTATCTTTATCGACGAGAGTGATGACGTATAAGGAGTCTAGACGGTCACACCAACAGTATGGTTGATGAAATTCACTGTGATATAGGTCCAGCTTATCTCTCTTTGGTTAACTTGTGTTCAGGGTTATTGATGTGGAGTGGAATTCTCCGAAACTAGTATAACCCAATGACACACGTTGATCAAAGTGTAGATTGAACTGGACCTCCCTTGAACTTAGACTTACTAAGTTTATCTATTAAAAATAACTTGTTCATAGTTATTAACAATAACTTTCTTTGACGATTTTATAACTTTATGACTTCAACACTTTTCTCTTGTTCGAGAAGTTTACTTTGAGTTTGTTTGTTTTTAAATCTTTATGTAAAAGCTTTTTTAAACATCTGCTAATAGCATTTTCTTGATAATCCTGTTAGTTTTAGTTAATCCCTGAAATTCGAGAATTTGCCTTTGCTAAGATACCAAGGTTACCAGTAAGTATGTGGGCCATAGGAGAATAAATTAATTTCACTAATAAAAGTTCACGTTAATCTTCAAACTTAATGTTTGAGTAAAGATCAATTCTTTAACTGGTAGTTCTCATAAGGCAACTTATAAATATTTGGTATTTTCGGGGCAACGTTTTAATTAAGGCTTAAGAAACATTTAATTAAACAAAAAAAAAGGTAACTTGTAATGTCAATACAGTATAGTTTAATAAGTATAGGTGTTTGATTCTTTAAATGCACATTTAAATATATCTGATTGTGAGACTTTACGTTATTTAATGATTACAGTTCGGCCAGAGGAAGCTGGAGTATAAGGTGAGGGAAATATAATGGAGCCACCTCGAGCTTCAACCATCTATGAGAATGTCGTTAAATATTTCTAATCACTGATTTTGTTTTGTAAGGTGGCACTTTAATAAAGTTATTAGCATAATTAAAAATTTATTCTAACTATCAATAAGAACAAGGTGCACATGAAATAATGGTTTTCTTGTTGACTTTCGCGCAAAGTAATTCGCTATCCATCCCTAGTTTTGAAGTGATGGAACTGAGAGAAGGCAAACTCTTGAGCTACTCTTTTTGAACTGAATAGTTGGATTTGACCACCAGTCTTATAAAGCATCCACAGTGCGTAGTGGGTATTTATTGGAAGGGTAGTAACGAGACCCGAACTTTGGAACCACGGTCCGGCATGCTTACCGCAACTCCACATCCAACAATCGCGAAATAATAACGTTGAGACAAAACTTGATGCCAGAAAATGTCTACGACTTAACAAAGAATATTTTGTAGTATATCCTCAAGTCAGAGTTTCCAAAGTAGCCTTAATAGCCTTCTATATTTATGAATTTTCAATCATAATTCCGTGTTATGGAGTTTTCATATTAAAATTCTTATCTGAGAAGTGTAGTGAGATCGAAGATAGTCGGAATTTCCAATACAAGTCAAGGCTTATATATTGCGAGGTTTTTTGAAATCAGTTCCATTTTTGAAAAGCGGAAATCACGTGCATCTTTCTACTCTAATAATATAAAAATAAATGTTTTTGACGACATTTTTGAAAAATACCAAGTCTATAGACATCGTATTTTTGACGAAAAAACTATTTTTTTTGAAACGCCCGAAAAAGTGAACATTTGAAAAGATAGGTAATAATGTAATCTCCGTTTCTTTTTAATTCTTAGAAAAACTCAAGAATAAAACAATGCGACTGTAATGATAAATATTATATCACTTTCAGTGCTAAAAAAAAGGCTAATTTCTCTCACTCAGAATAGAATCAAACTTAAAGGTGGACTAACTTTGGAAAGTAGGCCTAACAACCTTTTAGGTTTAAGAATTTTGAATCATAATTCCCTGTTTCGAAGTTATCATATTTAGAGTAAAATCTTGCGAAGTATAGTAAAATAAAAGATAGACGGAATTTTCAAAACATGTCAAGACTTAAATATTGCGACACCATTGTGAAAACCGTACATCAAGAGCATCTTTCTAAACCAATAATATGAAAATAAAGTTTTTCACAAAATCTTTGAAAAAGTGAATATACTATAGGAAAACTGATTATGCTTTCTCCAATTATATTTATTAAAAAAAACAACTCAATAATGTAACAACGCGACTTTAATGACATGTATTATGTCGATTTTGGATAGAGGAACGCCAGTTTTAGAACTTGAGGGCTCAAAGTCTCACTTGGTAAAACAGTTAAAGTCACACCAGAGGGCTAACTGTATCTTTAAAAGAATTAACGAAAATAAAAGATTTTTAAACAGCTTGAAATGGAATTGTCCGATACTAGAAAATAACTAGTAATAGATATCGAATTTTTCATTTATACTATTTATAGATTCATCGTCTCCCAGACCTTAAAAATGAAACAAGTCTATTTTAATGGTATTTTTATTACAGAGATGTACTGAAGTATTGAAACTAAAGTGACACGTATTTTTGTTGTACAGTATGTACCGTTTATAATTGTTTTTCTAAAAAACAAAATGTGAAGCTTGATACTTCTTTAAAAGTTCAGGTGATTAGGGCACTTGACTCCCTCTCTGAGGATCGCGGGTTCAAATCCCTGTCCAACCAAACATGCTTCCTCTTTCAGCCGTGGGGGCGTTATAATATTACGGTGAATCACACTATTCGTTAGTAAAAGAGTAGTCCAAGAGTTGGCGGTGGGTGGTGATGACTATCTGCCTTCCCTCTCGTCTTTCTCTGCTAAATTAGGGATGGTTAGCGCAGATAGCTCTCGTGTAGCTTTGCGCGAAATTCAAAACAAACAAACAAACTTCTTTAAAATACTAGAATTTAAAACCTATAATTTCTTTTTAAGACTGAGTAATTCCTGAAAATGATTTTTATCAATATAAAAATGTTAATACAATAACACCTTCTTAACTACAAATAATAAATAGAAACAGAGCAACATTTTGTGCATAATACCTTCTTGACTCCAAATAATTAGTAGAAACAGGAGAACATTTTGTGTACAATACCTTCGTGACTCCAAATAACAATAAAAAAAAGGAACATTTTGTGTAAAACACCTTCTTAACTCCAAATAATTAATAGAAACAGAGGAACATTTTGTGTAAAACACCTTCTTGTCTCCAAATAATTAATACAAACAGAGGAACATTTTTGTGTACAATACCTTCTTGGCTCCCAGTAATTAATAGAAACACGGGAACATTTTGTGTACAATACCTTCGTGACTCCAAATAATTAATAAAAACAGAGGAACATTTTGCGTATAATACCTTCTTAACT
>NW_013674587.1:5725-14791 GCF_000517525.1 Limulus polyphemus
ATTTTGTGTAAAACACCTTCTTGTCTCCAAATAATTAATACAAACAGAGGAACATTTTGTGTATAATACCTTCTTGGCTCCCAATAATTAATAGAAACAGAGGAACATTTTGTGTATAATACCTTCTTGGCTCCCAATAATTAATAAAACAGGGGAACATTTTGTGTAAAACACCATCTTCACTCCAAATAATTAATAGAAACAGGGGAACATTTTGTGTATAATACCTTTTTGATTCCAAATAATTAATAGAAACAGGGGAACATTTTGTGTATAATAGCTTCTTGTCTCCAAATAATTAATAAAAACAGAGGAACATTTTGTGTATAATACCTTCTTCTCTCCAAATAATTAATAGAAACAGAGGAAAATTTTGTGTAAAACACCTTCTTAACTCCCAATAATTAATAAAAACAGAGGAACATTTTGTGTATAATACCTTCTTAACTCCCAATAATTAATAGAAACAGAGGAACATTTTGTGTACAAAACCTTCTTGATCCCAAATAATTAGTAGAAACAAAGGAACATTTTATGTATAATACCTTCTTGACTCCAAATAATTAGTAGAAACAAAGGAACATTTTGTGTATAATACCTTCTTAACTCCCAATAATTAATAGAAACAGAGGAACATTTTGTGTACAAAACCTTCTTGATCCCAAATAATTAGTAGAAACAAAGGAACATTTTATGTATAATACCTTCTTGACTCCAAATAATTAGTAAAAACAAAGGAAAATTTTATGTAAAACACCTTCTTGTCTCCAAATAATTAATAAAAACAGAGGAACATTTTGTGTATAATACCTTCTTGTTTCCAAATAATTAATAGAAACAGGGGAGCAATTTGTATATAATCCTTAAAACACATTTTTTTAATGTCTCGAGTTAAATTTCAGCTATTGATTATTATGGTCTTCCAGCAAGAATTCAGTCATATTCATAATATATCTAGTATCTTCAAACAGTTTTAACTTGGACAAATTTTGTGTTAAATCTCCGTGGTCCATATATATAAACCATCGCTCTTGTTACTTTTTTATTTTGATTTTCTAAATGTACGGTAATCCATATTGTTTCTATAGAATCCCAAGATATTTTTCGAATATTTACAATTCAAGAATTTGAAATTCTTTCCTCTTATTGTAGTTACTAGTTCAAATAAAATATTTCATGCTTTTATAATTCATATTCAAAGAACTGATTCCATTGTGTACATAGAAGCACATTATTTCTTGTACAGTGATTAAAATTATATACTAAAAAATCATGGCTGTAACAATAAATATTTCCCTCATCGCACGTTTTGAAGTTTAGAAATTACATCATTAATGAATTCCAAAGGAAACAAGTTAATAGTGTGATATAAGATACGAAAAAAACACGAAAACAGTCATTTACATAAAATGTAATTTATGACAAGTAAATGTGGAATTACTCAAAACTATAATTCGGTGGAACAGAAAATAGCAAATTTAAATAAACAGGGCTGAACGAAATATTAGTTACTCTTTAAAATTGATAGTTCATTTGTAATTGATAAACTTACTATGATTAAAAGTTTATTATTTTAGCAATCCTGGCGCAAAGATTTTGAAGTTGTTTAAGTAGACAAGGTAGATATTTTGCATATTTAAAAAGTCTGGAGGACTTAAGAGTTTTTGAATAGTTCCTTCGGATAAGCCCATGAGCTTGTATATGCAACTTGGATGTTGTTTGGACGACGTAGATGGGTTTACAGTCACTACAAGTGGATTTCTAGTCTAGCAATTAGCATACATGTTCTAAGCATATTCTCAATTTTGAAGGGGGATTTGAAGAACAATTGTAGTTTTAATCTGTGCATGAATAACGGATTGATTATTTTGGGGGTTTGATACGTAAGAAAACGTTTTTTCTTTGCCTATGAGAGGGGTGACCGATATTGGCAGATATTTAGGAGTGGTATGAGCTTTTATACCAGGTTTTGAATTATTCAACTCCAATTTGCATGCTATTGCTTGAAGAAAATATTAGGGACAACCGTTACTTTAGGATGTTTTGTAAAAAGATAATTTCAAAATGGATAAATAGCTAGTCAGAATAAACGATGTTAAGAAAACTTAGCACGAGATTACGTTTAAGAGAGTTTGGAATAAAGCTGCCACATGTTTTATTGCGATAGAGAGATGTTGTAAATCTGTTATTTAGTTTGTTAACATGAACTTCTGGAAAGGATAAACACATGTTATAGATTGGTTATTCAAGTTGTAGACATTCAAAAAGAATCGTTTTTTTATTATTACTTTCTTCAATTTTTACAGAAAAATTATATACAGGAATTTTGAGAGTTTAAGTAATCTACAGGTTCCAGTGTTTTCAATTCAGCATACCTTCTGTATAAAGTTGGTTCGAATCCAGTAGAGCACCTATCTAGCCGGAAATGCTCATGATGACAAAAAAACATATATGCAAGAGTCTGCCCTAAAGGTGACCCCGTCGCCATGTCTTCAAATTACTTACAGAACTAATCACTTAAGACCAAGCGATTGACTCTGTGGTATTGATACTGTGGTATTGACTCAGTGGTATTGATACTGTGGTATTGACTCAGTGGTATTGACTATTAGTGGGTAGTTTCCGCTAAGAAGGAGGTTCGACCAAAGCTGTATAAGGGGCTGCTTCTATTGAAAACAGGGACAAATGGAATGTGGAACTGGTGAGAATGATGGGGTTACTAGTTTTCTCTCACCTTGTAAAAAGATAGAAAAAGTTAAAATAAAGACAAAAACCCTTTAGATTAAAATATAGAACAACGTTAAAAGTTAAACCTCACGAAAAGCAAAACTTTAAATCTGCTTAGATTCTAATTAAAACTGACAACTCTTTCCACTCTGCTTAACAGGGAAGATCCTGGCTTTCAAATACTAAATCAACAACACAAGCAAAGTCAAACTGCTTACGGCACGCACGTGACTCTAGAACATTCTTGCATGAGTACAGAAGCAGAGAATCCCTGAGCCATTACACGATTTATCGACAAAACAGACAACTGTATAATTTAGAATATCACAGATGAAGCTATGGCTATTTTTCCTGCAAGAGAACGCGTTTACTGATCACTGAGAATGATGTTGGCTCCTGCGCAGTTAGAATAAAGAAAAGTTAAGTTGTCTACTTGAGCGACTTCCTATCCCCAAACTGACCTTAAAGAAAACGAATATTTCGAAAAATGCTTACAAATTAAGAAAGGTACCTTCTGTACCACATTCTTAAAGGTAAGTTTAAGAAGGTGTTCAAGTTGTCGGTGTTTAAACCTAATATGTAGTTTGTTTTCATGAAGAAAGGACCTTGTTGAGACTATTTAATTTTTTTTAGTGGATGTTAATGAATAAATATTTAATGTTAAAGATAGATATTATATAATGGTCAGCATTATGAAGCTCGGAATTTTTTATTTCTTTATTTCATTTCATTTTGTATTTTATTTTTGGTAGACGAGAAAGAATTCGTTGAATGTAATAATTGAAACTTGGCTGGTATGTGTGCATGTATGATATGCTATACTAGATAGAATACACTTGAGGGGATATTGTTGTTACGATTGTAAGTGAGCTTTATACAATATACATGACACCAGGGTGGCGACCAATCATCAAAGGTACTGTCGGAAATGACACTTTTTTTCTTGAACTTCCAACAATACGTTATAACTTTTCTTCGTGTTTCAAACACTCGATATCAAGTGTTTTAAATTTTCTTTTGTCATCAAAAGTATATTCCCTTGTATTGTCAGGACGGATAACAATGATGTTTTCATTATTACGAGGTATTTTAAAGCAGTAAATTCTTCATGGGTGATAATACCAAATGTTACATGAGAGAATTTAGAGAATGAAAACAGACCAACACTTTTAAACCTCGCTTTTACAAAATCATTCAGTTTTATTTCGAAATCTTTTATACGTCATATCGCGTTAAACGTTGTTACAAAGTATACATTTTACTCTTTACTAAATACCATTATTATTACATTAGTAAATAACATTATTATTACATTATTATAACTTTACTAAATAACATTATTATTACTTTACTAAATAACATTATTATTACTTTACTAAATATCATTATTATTACTTTACTAAATAACATTATTATGACTTTACTAAATATCCTAATAATAATGGTTATCTCATGCATTTTCTTCAAAGAATACTTTGTAGACTTTTGTGGCATATAATAGAACCTGATATGAAGCCACATACTACTTAAAAATACCCGCCAACACCAGACTCTCCTCTCTACGTTCTTAGGCAAGTCCCACCAAACATGTTCGCCCTTTCAGCTCTGGAAGCGTTATAATGTAACGGTGAATCCCACTATTCGTTGGTAAAAGAGTAGCCCAAGAGTTGGCGGTGGTGATGACTAGGTGTCTTCCCTCAAGTATTTCACTGCTAAATTAGGGACGGATAACACAAATAGTCGTCCTGTAGTTTTGTGTGAAATTCAAACAAACAGACCGATAGGGCATGTGACTTTTTGCGTATTTGTGCGCAAAAATATTGGTCAAATTGGAACGTTTTTTGTTGAAAAACTTTGTATACGTGGCTTATATTTAGACCAAATGTGATACCTAATTGTAGGTTGTAAAGATCTATCAGTGTACCAAATTTGAAAAAAAAAATCCATAAAAGTTAAATATGTTTTCTTGTCAAACAAAGTTTTCGTACTTTCGGTGCGAAAATAAAACAAGGAAAAAAATTCAATCAAAATTGGAGATTTTCCATCTGTGTACTTCTTAATGGGTTGCCTTGAAATTTGGTGTGTGAAGCAAGAATCCAGGAGAACACATATGCGGAAAATATGTGATAGTTTGGACAACTACAGCCTGAGCTACAGATAGTGGAAAATCGCTAAACTGTCGCTCCTTTTAATTACACACAGTGTGTTCTGCAGGTTGTTTTGGTCGCACGACACCCTACCATATGTCTTGATACATTGGTATAAACGTCATGACCTTACGGCATATCTGCAGACTAATCGTTAAAACACTAGCCAAGACAGTCAATGAACTAAAGACAAGTATTAATTTTATAACTCCAGTTTTTAACTGTACTTAATTAATTTATTATTACGAATTAATATAAAAAAATTAATTCATGCTTCCCAGAAAGTAAAAGTGCATAACATCTCATCTAATTCAATTTTTCGGGGTTAAGTAAAGTATTATGTCTCAACATTGATTTATAAAATACTGTTGAATGATAAAACATGAACTACAATTTAAGAATATACAGTATTACTTTTTTTTATAATATACTTTTAACAAACAGCCCCTTTAAGGAATAACGAATTTAATGAAAGTCCTTATGTTACCGTAGATAAACATGATGAACGTTGATAAAACTACATTGCAGAGGCCTACGTTTAAGCATAATACAGTGAAAATAAATTTTAGAGAAATAACTGATAATGAAAAGAATAATATTGTACTACCATTAGATATAAAAGAAACCCTTAAAGAATGGGATAAAGCGCAATCTAATGTTAGAAGTAAAATACTTCAAAAATTTCTCGACAGAGTTGAAAAACATAATCAGTTAAGCCTAAATTTGGACTTAACATCAGTTCCGATTCCGACAGAGGTGTTCCAAACTGACCTTGAAAAGATTTTTTTCGTGTGGACCAGCATTATTCTTCGCACGTATAACCGCATGCCTACAAGTTATGTATCCTTTACTGTTCTAATAAGATTTGCATTCTTTTTTACGTTTTATTTGAATTCAGATCTACGTTCTACGGTTTTTGGCCTAAAGATAGGCAAGATGTAAATTAGGTAGTAGGCTTACTGTATAGTAGTTTTTAAATTTATATATTTATTAATACTTATTTGCATGACATTTTGAGATGAAACTTTTATGTTAAACGTTCCCTGAGTGAAAGTTATTCGTTAGACACACAAAATATTTTCAATTGTGGTGGCCATTAATTCAAGCGTCTTAGGCCTACTCGAAATGCACAAATAATTATTTAGCTTTTAAGTGGTTGATTTATTCTGCTGCAATATTTATAATATATTCAAACTTCGTTTTTGCTTGTTTGTTTAATATCGTTTTTGCTCCTTTTTCGTACTAAATTTATATCACATTTGTGTTAGCAAAGCTGTTATCAAGTACTAGGTTGAACTAGATTAAGTATTGTTAAAATGCCTAGAATTTCACAGACAAAAAGCATTAGCTTAACCATTTTTAACTTTTAAAGTTTTAAATATAATTGCCACTACGTCATTGCATACAAATAACACATCCACTCTTATAAAACTATTATTATTGTATTTCAAAATTTGTAGTGCATACTGGAGGCTTTATAATGTGATGGTCAATCCCACTATTCGTTGGTAAACGAGTAGCCCAAGACTTGATGGTGGATGGTGATAACTAGCTGCCTCCCCTCTAGTCTTTCACTGATAAATTAAGGATGACTAACGCAGATAGCCCTTCTGTAGCTTTGCGCGAAATTCCAAATGAACCAAACCAATCAAATTAACATCTTTTTCTGTCAGAAAGTAGTGGCACAATAATATGTTTTGATAAAAAATTTAGAAAAAACTACCTTTATACTACAGATATATATAAAAGATTTTTTGTAATTTTAATCAATAATTACTTAACGAATATTTTAATATCAAACAGTTGTGTATATTAATCCTGATGAAGCTGCAAAGGCAAAACTTTGATTGAAATTTAAAAATTCTTATATATATATGGAGTATAAAGGTCGTTTTTCTGAACTTTTCATCAAAACATATTATTGTGCCAATAATTTCTGACAGAGAAAGAGGTTAATTTGAAATTAAACCTATTACACTTATTTTATTAAAATTTTCAATTCTTAAAAACCAATAGCCATCGAACGTTTATATTTCCAAACTCTTAGCCTTAACAAATTTTGTGGGAAGACTAACTGTTAGTGTTTGCATATAAGCGAAGGCTAATATTAATTTGTATGTCAGACAATTGACTCTCTCTGTACCATTGTTTCACCAATCACAATACCAACCAAAGTAGGGATTGAAAATCGTTTTAAAATCTATCCAACTAGTATCACTTTATTTGTCTGTGTACTTTTTATTGTAGCATTTATTTTTTATACTTCTTATAGCAATTCTACAAATAACCAACGATCTCGACTTTCCCTTATAATTTTATTTTATTTTCTATATTTATTTCTTCGGTTTTATATGTCCATGGAATGGACAAAACATCTATAAACTTTCAGTGTAGCTATATCCTTGATAGCTATAACTATTACAAGAATTAAAACCACAATTACAAATTTGTAAAATGCAATCCTTACTTAGGCCTACAGATAAGAGTATAAAGCTGCCAAAGTAGAGATAAAATTTTATAAATTTGTGATTGTGATTTAAATTTTTGTTTCATTACTTTTTGTAGCAGGATCTCTACTTCATTTAAAAATTTATATTTTTTAGTACTCTTGTTTGTTTACGTTTTTATGTTATACCTGTATAAAGTATATACTTTACCTTTAGAAACTGTCGTGTGTCAATCCATCATTATGTAGCGCCATCTGTTTGGTTGATAAGATATTTCAGTAAGTGCGTGATATGTTTACCATTTATAAAATAATTGTATATATTTATCGGAATATCAAAAGTGGATACTCACAAACCAGTCAAGTAAGCTGGAGAACTCTTGTAGCGATAGTTCAAGCCGTCTGTCTGATCAGGTAGATAGGTACTAAACGAAAAAGTTGCTGTTTTAGAAATTTTTGAATTCTTATACTGGAAATGTTACCTACCGTTTTGGCGTATTATTAGTATATATGCACATAATATATTTTAACCAATACTTTGAATGATCGATTTTTCGCTTGCGAATTCAATATGGTGGTTTTTCGGCACGTGAATTATTTAGAAACCTTGTTGATCCCTACAATGAAGTATAATTTGTCCAAAACGCATTCATGTTTTACTACTTGTATATCGCGTATCTTAATCTTAAAAATACAGTATAAAAACAACTATTTACTTTTAGTATATCAATATGTTTAGCAAATACATTTATTCGGGGTGTGTTATCACATTTGTATTACATTCAATATAGTGTACTCTACTACATTTAAAGCGATAAATAAAATTAGAGTGAAGATTACAAGAAAGAAGAAAAAACTATCACTATCACAAAGCATTTTGAGAGAGTACCTTTTTTCACATGTGTATGATTAACTAATATTTTGAACTAGCGATAAATAACTTGAATCATTAGAAAAAAATTTTTCTATACATACATGTCTTACCTTTAACAGAAATGAAGAAAGCACCCAGCATACGACTAGCATGTTTGAAATTATACTTTACAGTAACATATATATACGAGATTCCGTGATTAAGCGAATTCTAACTTTTATATTTTTATAACCTGAAAGTGGCACTGAAACCAGAAACATAAGAGTTTCTGTTCGATTAGCAATGTTATGTCAATATCCAGCATAAACAAATGTTTCGTATTTCAGTCTATACCATCTGGAAGAAAGAAAACGCTAAATATAATTGAAATGCTGGATTCCCTCAAAGTGCTGTTTTCCGCGAAATAATACGCGTAAAGTTGTGTGTATAAAAACCCTACACCAGCGGTTCTCAGACTTTATTAACCCAAGGACCCTTTTTAATTTAACATTTTTTCGCGGACTCACGAATCTGTGGATGTTTTTGTTCTCACAAAACGATTCCTTGTACACGAAAAGCTATATTCCAAAATTAAATGTTTTAATTCATATAAATTTAATTTTCTAAAAACTATTTTTTATTCTATAAATCATATTTTTAAAGATATTTTTACGAAATTTTGGACATTACTCGCGGTTTCCTTTGAGGTCGGTGGATCGCAGTTTGAGAAACGTTGGCCTACACTAAGTTCAATGTAATATCCTTTAACTGTATATTAAGTAATCTAAGGAGCAAAATGCTGGTTGACCTCCTAAAAGCACTAGATGCCTATCTCACTTACTCGTCAAGGTAAGGACATTGTTTTAACGTAAATATATATATATATATATATT
>NW_013674587.1:15801-19610 GCF_000517525.1 Limulus polyphemus
TGAATTATAGCGTTTGTTATAGCGCGACTGTGGAAATGAAGTGTATTGCAAAGTTGTATTCAGAAAGAATAAACCAGTTTTATTTAAGAAAGGACTTGTGTCACTAAAGTTTCTTCGGAAAGAATTTTTACGGAAAATTAACTAACGACCAGAGACGTAACAATATATATATAAGTTGCAACAAAAATGAAAGCCCATTATTAATAAAACGCTCATATTTTAGTAAACTTGTTTCTTTTCACCGGGAAAACCATTTATAAACAGAAATCATTTTTCCAATCTTAATGATTGCGTAGAAAAAATAATTAAACATTTCTAAGTGAGTGATCACCGTTATGAAACTTAAGTGTTTTGAAGTTAATTAGAAATTTAAAATATGGGAATCTAGATATCATTAGCTCTATGACATGTTATTTGATGTAGAAAGCAAATATAACTAACTGAATATAAGGGGAAATAGCAATAAATACAATGTACTGCAAATACTTTTAGATATGTAGCCAATCTTGCCTTTGTGCATAATTAAAAACAAAACAAACAAACTTGCTATGGTATAAGTCTTAGCTTTAACGATGGGTTTAATTTTGTAGCATTTCAAACTTACCCAGTTCCCAAAACTCGCTCTATCTCTCTCTCTTTGTGTTTTATAGTGAGAACAGAATGTGTAGTGATTGAAGCACTGTAATGAATATTGCATTATAACCTGGTTGAAGTTGTGCAAACTTTGTAAACTTTGATAATTGTTACTTATATTTTTAATTTGGTTTTCCAATCTTTTCACATAAAGTCTAATCTGAAAGTTAATATTGCTGTTTATATTTTCAGCCCCAACAATACTTTGTGGGAAACACGAAGGAACAACGCTTTTTTATTGATTTATTTAAATCTTAATATGGTCCTCCGATGGAACAGCGGTAAGTTTACGGACTTACAACCCTAAAATCCGGGGTTCGATTTCTCGCTGTGTACCTAGCAGATAGCCCAATGTGGTTTTGCCCTTAAAAAAAAAAACAGTCAACCAAGCTCTTAATATGCATTTTAATTAAATATCAATGTTAATAGATGATGCTACAACTTCAAATTATTCTATTGCGCCTCACCACGAATTTTCTAATGAACTAATTTAAATTAAGATATACAAGGTACTTAATTAAAGCTGTGAACATAAGTTATTATTTTTTCTATTAATCAAACAATAAAACAAAAAATGTCTGAAACAGTTAAGTGACATTCATAGCTATACTTAATAAATACGTAGTTTGTGACATACATATAATTTCTGCAATCTTTTATTTTGGAGATACGGTATAGATAAAACCTGATTTCAAAATTCCTAGCACATACTGAAGTATTAATACCACTTTCCTGAAAACGACTGTCCGCCAAACTCTGAAAGATATGCTAATTTTACGTGTTGTCCAGACTATATGATATGTCGTAATAAAAGAGTGAGTCTACTGGTGTACCAAACCAAAACTTCAGATGACAAATGATTAATGTAGTATCCTGGAGTTATTGAGCGCATGTTTATTTTCACGACAAGGTAAATAATACTTGTTTATATAACATTAAAACGACCATATAGTAATTCACGATCGTATATTTTTATTCATATATGCAACACATCAACATGTTTTTCCCAGTAAAGTTTCTAAGGTTATATCATTCGTAATTAGAGGGGGGGGAAAGAGAAATTTAACAAATTTCTTACCACTCCTGAGGTATTAAACCCAAATACCAGAATTGGATTGGAGTTCAGTCTGTACCTGACGATGCCTTTACTGGCCAAACCATGGATGTATTTGTGAAACGTATTTCTTCAATTCTGTAATTATGAAGTTACACCAAGTACCGACGGTTTCAAATATCAATTAAACAGAAACATTCTATAATTGAATTTCGTTTTTAAACCCCATGAATAATTTAAGGGATTTTGGTTCACACACATTGTTTATACACACTTTCAAGAAACACACGTATATTAACTGAGATGTATTTAAGTTACATGTTAATTATTGCTTTTTGATAAGAACAAAAACAAACTAAAATAGAACGTAATATATAATTTAAATAATGGAGCCCAGCAGACATGAATAATTTTATTCTTATGTACTTTCAATCTTTATACTGTCACTGGCATATTTCGAGAAAAAAAAAACAATTTTCATAAATCTCTCACTGTACATATTTACTTTAACAAAGCCTAATAACGACTCTGAACCCCCCCTTGCTTGTCTTATATGGTAGTTGAAGCTCGTATGTTGATTAAAACTTAGGGGGACTTGCCTATGATTGTCGTGATTTTTAATTTGTTTGAAATGTTTTGTAACAGGGTTTACATATATGTTTAAACATGGGACCGGAAGTGACCTTGACCTTCACCTAGAGACAAGTGGGGAGGAGCTTACGTTGGTTTGGTCGTTTAGAACTTTTCTGGATTTGTTTTTAGACTTCTATATATTTCGTAAATTTCCTTTATTCTCCCCCCCTTTTCCCAGATAAGTAAAATTTGGCAGTTTTTCTGGATCAAATTAGTGTTTAGTTTCAATAAGGTGGGATGCGAAGGTTGGATCTATTTTCCTTAATTTCCAGCTTCTAGAATGTTCTTTAATTCTCGTTTCTATGGAACGTCCTGTTTGATCTATATATACACTATTGCAGTCTTTACACGTTAATTGATAAACACCATTATTGCTGTACTTTTTGATTCTGTCTTTGTTGTTGTATATTTGTTATATATTTTGTGAGAAGGTTGTCCAGTGTAGCTTTTCTTAAACCATTTCTTTTTGTTGTCGTATGGTACAGTGCATGGATATATTGATTTTAAATTTATGACTTTCATTTTTTCAAACAACAATGTGTTAATTAACTTTGTTCTATAACCATTGTTAACAACAATTTGTTTTATAGCTTTTAATTCAGTTTCATTATAATCAGATGACAAGGGCACAATGATAAGTCTGTGGAACACTTTAACACTTCTTAATCTCTTCTTTTAGCCAGGTCTTCTTGCCTGATTCCAGGGCTTTATTGGCCTAACTTGAAGTGTTTTTTGGTCTTCAGTGAGATTCCACGTCACACACTTGTTATTGAACCAAAGGTACTGAGTTGCTACGCACTGTTTCGTTTTCACACTTTTGTATAAGATGGTTAATCTTGCTGTACTAGTTTGATACTTGAAACCGTCGGTACTTGGTGAAACTCCAAAATTACAGAATTGAGGGAAAACAAAACAATTGTACGTTTCACAAATACATAACTGATTCACGACCATGATTTGTGTCTGGACAAGATCCAAACGTCAACTCGACAATTTTGTAGCTTTTCTAACTTCACAAAACAAATTTACTGTGGAATTTGGTGAAAATGGAAACATTAGTTTTTGTGGACTTATACATTGACACGAATAACGGAATACATTTCTTCAAAATCTTCAGAAAGCCGTTTTATAGTGACACCATCATACACGCTTCTTCAAGACATCAGTACCTCACAAATTTATCACTGCACCCTTGTCATCTGATTATAATGAAACTGAATTAAAAACTAGAAAACCAATTGCTGTTAACAATGGTTATATAACAAAGTTAATTAACACATTGTTGTTTAAAAAACTGTGCTCAATATGCCAGTAATTATTGAAATTACATAGACTGCACGTCTACTCCATGCAATGAAAGAGGAAACTGGAGAAAATCCATCAATACCCCTAGAATCCACCCCACTTGACTGATTTACCTCTAGAATCCACCCCACTTGACTGATTTACCCCTAGAATCCACCCCACTTGACTGATTTACCTCTAGAAT
>NW_013674587.1:20610-22028 GCF_000517525.1 Limulus polyphemus
TGATTTACCTCTAGAATCCACCCCACTTGACTGATTTACCTCTAGAATCCACCCCACTTGACTGATTTACCTCTAGAATCCACCCCACTTGACTGATTTACCTCTACAATCCACCCCACTTGACTGATTTACCTCTAGAATCCACCCCACTTGACTGATTTACCCCTAGAATCCACCCCACTTGACTGATTTACCTCTAGAATCCACCCCACTTGACTGATTTACCCCTAGAATCCACCCCACTTGACTGATTTTTATTTAGCCAGCACCGAAGCTATGAAATTTATGTATTTTAAAAGAAACAGCTTCTTCTTGACAGGTCCAAATTCAAAAGTCTAGGAGGAGATAGAGGACAAAGAAATATGCTTCTCTCCAATTGCAGTAGGATGATTCAGGTCTCACTGTAAATAGTTTACTTATTGTGATTTTCACTTTATTATTTACGTTCGCTCGTAATTGTATTAAAATTGAATCATTTCGAGAAGGTACCTAGCTTTTGAAATATCAATACTGGTTTATATTTAGACCTAACGATAACGTGTGTGTGTTTTATAACAAAGCAACATCGGGCCATCTGCTATGAATCGAACCGCTGACTTTAGTGTTGTAAATCCATAGATTAACCTCTGACCCCTCGGGAGGAAGCCTAAGGATAGAGGTACACTTTTAATGTATTCTTATCAAATGTCATATTTTCCAGAAGTGAATATTATCAGAATCACTTCATCGATGCAGGTGGTCATGCCTCGCTATTAGAGATAATTCAGGGTTTGGAGACGTCGTCACACACGAAACATTTGGCATTAAGACTTTTAACTGCTATTAGCCGAAAAGGGACAGAATTCAAAGAACTTCTTTATAAATCTGGAGGTACCAGTTTCTTTGTATAATAAACAGACTTTCAAATTACGTAAACTCTATGTATTAACCTAAACAAGTTCAGAACAATAATTAGTATTTTTTAATGAAATATTTTATATCTCAGTGAATGTTTTTACTTATAAAGGACAGCAAGCTGATCAAATAACTTATTAAACATATACATTTTAAAAGAGTCGTTCATTTTAATCTTTATATAGTTTAATTTGAAATATGTAATTTTCTGAGCTGAGGTTATTTAAATATGTTAAAGTGAAATCTACTTTCAAAAGTAACTAAAACAAGTTAACTAAACTATTAATATCTTACTATAATGCTGTAAAAAATACCGCACTGTGTTGTCAAGTTTTTGAGTAAAAATTGTACTAAGAACTACAGTATATGGATTAAAAAAAAACGCAACAACAAAACATCCCAAAAAATAAGCTGATATTGAATCAGTAGTTTTAAAGTGCATTCCGTTTCTATATTGTTACGACAGCGGAAGTCACGTGACGCTAGTAACACGTCATGAGATTCTAGAAAGATCATGTCCGTTC
>NW_013674587.1:22864-23819 GCF_000517525.1 Limulus polyphemus
GAAGAGATAGAGACGGACAATTGAGTCAAGCGCGGTAGTAAAGTGCGTGAATCGTTCGTTGCGAATTATAGCGTGTGTTGAAGTGACTGTGGAAATTAAGTGTATTGCAAAGTTGAATTGAGAAATAATAAACTAGTTTTAATTAAGAAAGGACTTTTATCGCTAAGTTTTTTGGAAAGAATTTTTACGGAAAATTAACCAACGACCAGAGACGTAACAATATATTTATCGCAGTTCTGAAAGCCTTGTCCCAGTGTATTATGTTCTCAAAGGATGAACAAGGAGATACGTTACAACTTAGTCAACAACTTTTGGAAATACTTGGCCATGGAAATAACAACTACGATTCCGAAATTTATAAGATCCTTTTGGAATTCCTTTATTCTGATTACCACGAATCTCAACTAATTGGTCTTCAGCTTGCATCAAAACTTGTCGTATGTAGATATTTTGTAATGTACGTTTCAGTCATGCAAATACAAGTTATATTCGTAATGTATTTTCTTTATAGTTCGGAGTTTTGTGCTACAGGTATAATCTGTATGTTTGAAAAAAATATTCGTTTAAGTTGACAAGTAGATAATAACTTCTAATAAACATTTTTTATAAAAAAATTAGATAATTTTCAGTTTGCACATAAAATATATTTCTTGAACTATTTGTAATTTTAAAATGTTCTTTATATAACGTTTCTATAAATTATATTGAAATAATCCATGAATGAACTTTTAAAATCGTTCCTACAACAAGTTCTTCACAATATTATCATAACATATCAATACTAAACATGTTACAATCACAGGGGGTCATCTCGTAAAATTCACCTCGGAGGAATTAGTAAACGTTACAATGCCACTTCTGTGCTCTTGCCACACCGATATTGGAATGGCAGGTATTTGACGTATTTAGTTTTCGTGAGTTTTTTTTTTTTTGTATTGTTACGACAGCAGGGGTC
>NW_013674587.1:24848-27691 GCF_000517525.1 Limulus polyphemus
TAGTGGCTCTAGAACTCAGGTATGGAACTCAAAATCAGTCAGAAGTCTACAGGGCTAGGTTTAGGACGAGAGTCCGTGCTAAAGGGGAAAGTCTGCAAGAGCTGGCACAGGACTTGGAAAGTATGGCATACAAGGCCTACCCAACTGCACCACCCGATCTCCTCAAGTTGTTGCTGAGGGATCAGTTTATAGATGCCTTGGACAGTCCAGAACTGAAAATACAAGTAAAGCAAGCACACCCCTCTGCTATGCAGGATGCAATGGCCAGAGCTCTTGAATTTGAATCATACGTTAAGTTTAGTACAGAGGTACCGAGGTTGGTACAGTCATCTGGATTCAAGGCCACAAAAGGGCAGCTTTCAGAGAAGTTTGAGGGACTTTGCTGGCATTGTAATAAACCTGGGCACAAGACAGCTCAATGCTGGCAACTTCAACACATGGAAGATGCCACAGCAAGAAAGGCTACTACCCAGAAAGGTTGTTGGAACTGTGGAGAGCAAGGAAAGAGCAAATATAAGATGCTGTATTTTAGTAGAAGCAAATGAAAATAAGCTTTACTTGAAAACAAACTCATAAATAAAGTACACATAATGAAAAGACTGAAGAATACTGGAAGTCCCCTGGTAGGACAGTAGTAAATCTACGGACTTTGCTCTAAAACAAACAAACACATGGAGCTGTCATGTGACACAAATGAATACTGGAGATGAAGCTCTACATTGATTCTTGACTCTTTTAAGATCAAAGAAAAATCTGTCTGAAAACACCAAAATTGCTTTCACAATTCCCCTTCTTTTTGTAATTGACCAATCAAAAATTGGATCACAACATCAAGAAACTAGAAATATCTCTGCTTCATGTGACAGTCCTCAACACATGTAATAAAGTAGAGAACAATACAGTTATCCCATAAAACAGTAGATATAAGTTTAACTGGACCTGCTACATAACCTCATCCATATTTAGTATGGTCCACATCAGAACTTCATAATAAAGTAGAGAACAATACAGTTATCCCATAAAACAGTAGATATAAGTTGTTTAACTGGACCTGCTACATAACCTCATCCATATTTAGTATGGTCCACATCAGAACTTCAAAATGTTTAAAAGTTTTGTAGATATGAAATCTACACACTATTCTAAAATAAAAAATATTTCTAAATAAACCTTTGTTTGTTTGAAGCTAAGCGCAAGGCTACAAAATGGGCTATTTGTGCTCTGCCCACCACGGTATCGAAACGCGGTTTCTAGCATTGTGAGTCCACAGATATACCGTTGTGCCATTGGGAGGCCTACATAAACCTAATTATTAGTTAAACATTTGATTTATTTGTTGTCACTAGTCTGGTTTTAACAAGACAGAAGTGCTAATTAGATTCATAATTTGATATAAAGTTTTTGATGAGATTTTAATAAACTTAAGAAGTTTATGACAGCAGGATTGAATATATTTTTGACTTGTTAACACATTAAGCATTATTTATTGTTAAACTAAGAAAGTGAATCATGTCCTTGAATAAATCAACTTCAGATACTTTAAGATGAAATTAATAATTTTCTCTTTCATTTTAACAGTAAGTGAGAAACTTTCTGATGACGTAGAGAATACTCCAGAGTATCTTCTCCGCGAGAAAATTATTAAAGTTTTACGGTGAGTTTATAACTCCAAAAAACTTAATGAGGCTAAACTAAATCAGTTTAACTTGTTAAAACTTGTTAGGTATATTTTCGACAAACATATTGTAAGTTGGACAATAAAACAACTCATTAAAAACTAAAAATAAGATACATGACTTAACTCTGGGAAAATATGCTAGTGTTTTGATTTTAAGGCTTTTTCAAGAAAGAATTTAATGTTTGATGTAATATGGATAATGATTAACAAAGGCATCAGTTCCTTTCAAGCTCAAACGTTTCTACTCTTTCTATGAGAAGAAAGTTTTAAGCTGTTTAGCTTTTCACCTATCAAAAGGTTTTTCATAATGTGGTGATGTAATATAAAACAGGTTTCTACTTATAACAGTGCAAGTAAAAAAATAGTCCATATTTTAATCTATACTACCAGAAAGTTAAGAGCCGGTGCTTGATCTATACCAACCTAAAATATCACCTGCTATGTAAAAAATAGAAAGATTTGTGTATAAATAAAATATAGAGCAACTGCCTAGACAGTTAAAGATATAAAAAATTCTACTTGTTGACATTCTATATGATATGTTAAGGACTGACAAGATGTGATACCAGTTGTATAAATAAAATGTAGAGCAACTGCCTAGACAGTTAAAAATATAAAAAAATTCTACTTGTTGACATTCTATATGATCTGTTAAGAAGGACTGACAAGATGTGATACCAGTTGTATAAATAAAACGTAGAGCAACTGCCTAGACAGTTAAAAATATAAAAAAATTCTACTTGTTGACATTCTATATGATCTGTTAAGGACTGACAACATGTGATACCAGTTGTATCAATAAAATGTAGAGCAACTGCCTAGACAGTTAAAAATGTAACAAATTCTACTTGTTGACATTCTATATGATATGTTAACAAGGACTGACAAGATGTGATACCAGTTGTATAAATAAAATGTAGAGCAACTGCCTCCACAGTTAAAAATACAACAAATTCTACTTGTTGACATTCTATATGATATGTTAACAAGGACTGACAAGATGTGATACCAGTTGTATAAATAAAATGTAGAGCAACTGCCTCCACAGTTAAAAAACAAATTCTACTTATTGATTTTACAGTTTTTTGTTTTCAGTTATATTGTAAACAAAGATTAGCATTATGTTGGGATTTTGATTGAATAATCTTATTTTCTAAACGGCCAT
>NW_013674587.1:28467-29779 GCF_000517525.1 Limulus polyphemus
AACGCTATAGTATCTCAGTTTTGAGTTTTTCGACGAAATAAGCACTATCCGATATTTTTCTATTAATTTTGCGTCAAAAAAGCAATTTTTTACATTTTCCAAAAAAAATCATATTTTCAACAAAAAGCCAAGGCTATAGCCCATGTTTTTTGACCAAATATTGAAAAAAATTAATTTTCCTCATATTTCAATACAAAGATCCCCTTAATGTAACACTTTCAAAATGGATATCCTTTCATCAAAATTCCCAATAGTTATTTTATATTCTGTTATTGAAATTTCGGTACCTTCAATTTTACAGTTTTTTTTTGTTTTTGTTTTTAGTTATATTATAAAAAAACATTAGCTTTAAAAATAAGATTATACAAAAAAATCCCAACATCTAAAAGGCCATGACGTCTTCTTATAAAATAAACTCCTCTTTTTGGATCATTTTACTCTGGCTTAACGAAAGTTGAGTTTTGTTAGCTTTTCACGAGACATAATATTTATCGTTAACGCTATACTATCTCAGTTTTCAGTTTTCCGACGAAATAAGCACTATCCGATATTTTTCTATTAATTTTGCGTCAAAAAACAATTTTTTACATTTTCCAAAAAAAATCATATTTTCAACAAAACGCCAAGGCTATAGCCCATGTTTTTTGACCAAATTTTGAAAAAAATTAATTTTCCTCATATTTGAATACAAAGATGCCTTTAATGTAACATTTTCAAAATGAATATCCTTTGATCAAAATTTCCAATAATTATTTTATAATCTGTTATCAAAATTTCGGTAGTTTCGATTTTACACTTTTTTGTTTTCAGTTATATTGTAAACAAAGATTAGCTTTGAAAATAAGATTATTCAAACGAAATCCCAACATCTAAACGGCCATGACGTCTTCTTATAAAATAAACTCCTCTTTTTGGATCATTTTACTCTGGCTTAACGAAAGTTGAGTTTTGTTAGCTTTAAACGAGACATAATATTTATCGTTAACGCTATAGTATCTCAGTTTTGAGTTTTCCGACGAAATAAGCACTATCCCATATTTTTCTATTAATTTTGCGTCAAAAAGCAATTTTTTACATTTTCCAAAAAAAAATCATATTTTCAACAAAACGCCAAGGCTATAGCCCATGTTTTTTGACCAAATTTTGAAAAAAATTAATTTTCCTCATATTTGAATACAAAGATGCCCTTTACGTAAAACTTTGAAAATGGATATCCTTTCATCAAAATTCCTAATAGTTATTTTATAATGTGTTATCAAAATTTCGGTAGCTTCGATTTTACACTTTTTTGTTTTTAGTTATATTGTAAACA
>NW_013674588.1:0-8855 GCF_000517525.1 Limulus polyphemus
TCTAAAAATATTTATTTTCTAGTCAACATTTCTTTTTCTTTCTTCGATCATACCATTTAGCTCTGTTTTATAGAATATAGCTCTCTTAATACTCGCGTGGGCGCGTGGCAGGATGTTCACGTCTATTTATCTTCCTCAAAATATTACTCATGTTTCAGAAGAAAAAACTTAAAACCTACTTTGGCATCTGAACAAAGATACGTCAACAATACTTTTACACAATTGTATTTCTAGTTTAACTGTAGTATACGTATAGCTTTGACTGATATGTTGTAAAATATGGTTGCTTATCTGTGAAAAACAGGATATTTACACTTTCTTCCTGTGGCGGGTATTCTATATACGAGATAATTAAAAAACTGTTAATTTAACAAGGGGGAATAAGGATCGTCAAAAAAAGTACAGAAACAAGTTGAATCAAAATGCAACCATTATATTTTCAAGCCTACAACCAGGGATCTAAAAAAAAGTAAACAAACTAGGCTTAAAATAGTGTCTACATTATTTTCTCAAGCTATAACTCCCTATTTTGACTCCACGTCTACAGTACTCATCAATTTTATTGGAGTCAAAATAGGGAGTTGTAGCAGTTTGCGAGTCGAGCGCCCTAAGTATCTGACCAATTCGTGTAGAGATTGTAACAACGTGTTAAACATTTACATTAGTGATATGTTGCTAGAAGATAGGTGTCCCGAGATAGTAATTGAATTATTACTGTTTAGCACTCGATATTGTTATTAATACTGAAAGTATTTTTTGTGATATTTTGTTTGCTGTTTTTTTTTTTTAGGGGTGGATTAATTTTTCTTTCTGGTTCTTTTTCCTCATTCCATTTTTTTAAATAATATATTTATGATATATTGTTTATTAACATTGGTATAAAGTCCTGGTTAGGCAGATGATTATTAACTGCGTTTTAGTTAACGTTGAACGTATTTCTAAGTGTTATTATTCTTAAATAAATTGTTTTTTTGGTTGTTGTTGAACCCTGATTGTAGAGGTGTGTTCATTTTAGACCGCTACATTGGCTCCCGAAAAAGGTTGAATTGTGACTTTGGAATTTGTTGTTTGTCAGTTTAGTATTTACAAAATTAATTCAACAATAATTTCAGTTCAGTTAAATACAAATTAACTAGTGTTTGAAAATAACTATGGGCGTTAATGAGTGATGTGGCAGGCTTGAACCTAAGTCTCCCTCAACCATTCTACCCACAGACCTGTGAAAAATTCATCGAGTTACGTCACCGCAGTCAACCCAACATCCTCGCCCGTTGATAAGTTCGACAGTAAGTCGGGTTTTAATATCTTGGAGTTTCTTAATAGTTTGGAGTATATATCAGATACCTGAGAATGGACGGGTGGAAACTGTTGTTTCTTGTTTGAGAGTAGGGCCACAAGAATGGTGGAAGACTTTTGGATCAGATATGGCTTTCGAACACTAAGGATAATTTATAGAAACATTGACTAATTTGTACCCAGTGGTGTTAGATAATATCGAATTGGCTTTAATAGGAAGTACCACGCTAATACAGGGGAGTCATTTGACACGTTTATTTGGAAAAGTGTAAAAACTTATAAGTTATGGTACCCTGAAGCTACAGAAAGAGAAATTGTGAAGTGTATAATATCATAATTGTACGTTAATTTACAAGAATACTTAGAATGCCACTTTGTTATATCTATTACTGATTACAAAACTAGACGAACATCGCCAGAATAAAAAAAAAACTGTTAATAGTGAAGCGATTAACGTAACTAAACGTCGTAATAGATCTGCGTTATGTTATACTTGTAATCAAATAGGGCACTTATCTATGCGTTTTCCCAAGAAAATAAAATATGTAAAGAGGGAACAAATAAACGAAGGACAGTGGTCTGGAAACGAGAGCAATGATCAGGAAAGAGGTTTTGAGTTCCGTGAAAATAATATATTTCATCAGTTATTTAACTACAACTGTAACTGATCTGCAACAACTAACACTAAAGATTAACGGTGTGAAAGTAACAGGTCGTATTTATACTGGGTCAAATTAATCAGTAATAAATGAAAATATATGGCAACAAATCAAGAGAAATGATCCGACACTTCAACTAAAAACTTTGAGTCAAGGTAACATGGGACTTGCTGATGGAATGACAAACCAATAACCGTTAGGATAATTATTAGTAACAAATAGCATTGTGGACCAATGTTTTGCTGTCGTCAAAGATTTGGCTGTATCTTGTTTTATTGGATTAGACTTGATTCAGAAAAACGAAGCAACCCTTAACTTCTTCATAAATGTTCTTGAATTAAATGTGCTATCTGTTAGGCATGACTTTGATGCTGAAGAAATAGTGATTGAAGAAATACAATGTTCCCATTTAAAGAGTTAAGACTGTGAACAATTAAAGAAATTTGTGTTGAAATATGCCGATATGCCTCACAGACTTGTTTGAACATACCACGATAGAAAAGCCAGTATTTAGTAACCCTTATCGATAGTATTGTAACCACGACAGAAAAGCCAGTGTTTAGTAACCCTTATCGATAGTATTGTAACCACGACAGAAAAGCCAGTGTTTAGTAACCCTTATCGATAGTATTGTAACCACGACAGAAAAGCCAGTGCTTAGTAACCCTTATCGATAGAATTGCAACCACGACAGAAAAGCCAGTGTTTAGTAACCTTTATCGATAGAATTATAACCACGACAGAAAAGCTAGTGTTTAGTAAACCTTTTCTTTGTTTTACTACTAAATTACAGGTGCTATATGATCAAGTGGATGAAATGCTTCGTGATGGGTTAATTGAACCCTCTACTTCTTCTTGGGCTCCTCCAGTAGTTATTGTCAAGAAGAAGACTAATGATTTCAGAATCTGACCACTATCCATCGGCTCATACAAGTGATATTTTGACAAGGTACCTTACTTCCGATCATATACATAGTTATTCTTGTTCATTGCTGCCATCTATTTGCAAAAATTCTTTCCCATGCCTTAAGCCTTTCATTCCCATGCACCCCTCGATTTACATGGTCTAACTGATTCTCGCATGCAAACTATGATGCTAGAAACCTCCACCAATAGAAGTACCACACAACCACGTGACGCATGCTACTCCTTCTGTGCTATTCCACCTAACTATCACGTCAAGTTTAAGCAGAAACTTAAGCACTGGTTGACAGTGGGGAGGAATTTGAAAAGTGTGAGCAGAAGGAAGTACCTGTCGGAAATACATTTTTAGTATATGAAAATTATAACTTCTGACAAGGTACTTTACTTCCGCGCACATGCATAGCTAGTGTCCTACATTTAATCGGTGGAGGGACTGGTGTAAAAGAGAAAGTAGAAGCATCCTTTGAAAGTATCTGAAGGGCACCCAAGCGAGGGAACCCTCTAATGAGAGGATTATATGTGGGAGACGAGACCACACTACTTCTGTACTTCTCTTTGCTCAGACTTGGAAAAGTTTGGCACTTCTGGGAGGAAACTTTGTGAGGAGAACATCCCTATGGGAGAGAAAACAGGTTAGACAGTGATCAAAACCACAACATATAATAATTTCAATCTCCCTTATGAATGGAATACGGGTAAATTAAGGGATGTGCCACAAGGAGTAGAGTGGCTAGGATGGACTGTACATGGCAAGTTAACTGCATCCAACACTGGACCGCTTGTAACTGACATCCCCGTGGGGGTGGGGGTGGAAAAGAGAATCATACCATTATTTTTTTACCAACACAGATGTGTTTGGCCATTCAATTTTAATTATGAATTCCGAAGTTCAAGTTACCACTTTGGAGGTTGTACCTTCTACCAGCACGTTTACACAGGCTTCAGGTGGGGGTGAGGGACTCGACTAGGGCATTTTTGGCAATTATTTGTCGAAATATTGATCATTATTTGAATTAACCTTCTTCTCCTGATGTTATCCATTTTCCTCCTGTTTGGGATGATGAAACATAGTGCAGCTTTTTTCCTCCACCTGAGTTTGCTGTGTGTTCCAAAGTTCATACTTAGGGATCAACTAGGCCTCATATGTTAGTTTTGGACATGATTTCACAGATGTGTTCTGTTTTATCCCTCTCCCCAATTTCCTATAATCCTCTCCCTGTTCTGTTACGTGATACTCCTTCCTCTCAGTATTTTGTTTTCTCCCTTCCCCTGATATTGGGGTTCATGCTGGGCATTTTGTATCTCAGTTCCATGAGGGCACTAGCATGCCTTGTCCTCCGCTGGCTTCAAATTAGTTTGCTTTAGTCTATTATATGCTGATTTTCCATTCCTTGATTCTCAGCCCCTAGAATCAATTTTGCCCATTTCCGGGGCAGACCATGATTATCGTGTTCGTTTATCCCATGCCCAATTTTATTGCCTTCATCTTACCCTTACATCTAATCTAGGGTACTTGTTCACCATCTACTTCCTATCCAAGGAGATCAACCGAGATCCTGAGGGCTTTTTGAGGGATACATTCACCTTAATTATATCCACGTTGGCATGTTGCCAACTTTGGCTTTTTCTTTGCACATGTGGTTATTTTGGTGATGGGGTATTTTGGAAAGGCATGCAGTATTGTCCTAAGTTTGTTTGCCACCTAGTTATCTTAAGGACGTACACTTGGCTCCTTTTCTCCACAGGTCAGTATTTGGAGATCTTCTGGCGACTTTGGAATCCAAAGTGGAATAAGTGAAACAACAAATGATTCTTTTTTCGTTGGTTAATTGTTTGTCTTGCTCTGAGCCTCGCACATTCCCTAATTCCGTTTCCTGTCCCAATCCCTTCCCATCCTTTACCTGTTCCTTTCTCTAGAGAATCTTTCTCTCGTCATTTTATTCGATGCAGAGTGTCTTATTTACCTGATTTTGTTCCTCTATGGCAGGAGTGTACGAAGCATCTCTGGGTTTTCAGATTTTATCTGAGGGACTTGTCATCAACTTTCTCTCCCCCCTATTATCTTGGAAACTTATTTCCTTTCTGTTGCCTTGGAATCCTACCACACGTCAGCATCTGTCTGAGGTAGTACAGGATTTTCTCTCTCAGAAGGCTATTGAACTTGTCATTCACTCTTTTCTGGAGTTTTATTTCAGGCTATTTGTGGTACCCAACTGACAACCCGTGTTTGCTCTTTCCTGCCTCAATCGCTTCTTGGTGCTGCCTCTATCTACCATGGGGTCACTTCTCCCCCTCAGGTGAGTTTTTATCCAGTTTTATGGGTGACCAAGGTAAACGTCTCGAATACTTATCTACATATTCCTGTATCTCGTCTGTTGAGACCATATCTTCGGTTTCTTCTCAGGTTTATCAGTTTTGCACTCTCACTTTCAGGCTTGCTTTGGTACTTTATGTCTTTTGTCAAGTGGTGAAGTCTTTTTCTTAAAATATGCACGCTCGATGGTTGATCTTATGCCATTACATGGACGACTGGCTACTGTTGACTCATTCCAAAATGGAGTCCACCCAACACACTTATCTGCTTCTTTTGTAGGTGGCTCGGATTGGTTGGTTAATCAAGTCAGAGAAGTTCTTTCTAGTTACTACCCACTATCTTATCCATTTGGGTGTTTTTCGACACTCATCTCCTCTTTAACTCCATTCAATGGAACTGGAAGTTCTCAACACCCTTACTGTTCCCTCTATTACTACTCGTGAGATCCTATCTCTTTGAGGGATGTGGTCTTCTATGGCAGTACTTATCTCGATGGGTCATGCTCATATACAATTTCTTCAATGGACTCTCCTCGACCAATGGAACCGTTTGCAGGGTTACTTGAATGTTCTTATCACCCTTCCTCCCTTGTAGACGATCTGCATTGGTGGTTCGACAAAGCTTACACATTGGTGGGTTTTCCACTTCCTCCTCCTTGTCTGGATTTAGATATTTTCATGGACACTTCTCTTCACGACTGGGGATGTGAGTCGAGCAGCAAGTAGCTCCAGGTCAATGGTTTCTGACCAAGCAGTCTTACCATACTAATATCCTGGAGCTTCTCGCCACATATTGGGCTTTGGATCTTCTTTTGTTTTTCATCTTACCATCAAATAACTGATTATGATCCATTCCATTCCAACTATTCTATGGAATTGGTGCATATCAATCACTTGGGAGGCACCTGTTCCCATTGCTTTTGTGGTCGAACATGGATCCCCTTTTTTCGGTCCACACATATAGTAATCATCTCCTTGTGTGTCATGTAGTTTGTGCTTTAAACCTTGTTGCAGATATTCTTTCACACTCAGACAAAATTTATCAGATGGGTCCTAGATATTCAAGTTTACCAGTGGTTATGCAATTAGTATGGCACTCCACACCTGGATTCATTTGTCACTATCCTCAAAACCAAGTTACCACAGTTTTGGTCTCTGGTATCTCATCTACTTGCACTGGCTGTCAATGCATTTAGTCAAGATTGGACAGACAAATTCCCTTATGTGTATCCTCCCATATGACTCCTTTCTCAGGTGATTTCTATTATCCAAACCACTCCATGTTAAGTCCTTCTGATTGCCCCTTACTGGCTTGCCCAGCCTTGGTTTCTGCAGTTGCTTCAGATCTAATCTGATCCACTGTTGCCTTTTCCCATAAATTAATCCCTTCTATGGTAACCTCGGTCCCAGCCCTACCTACCCTTCATCTTCACACCTGTGTTTTATCTGGTCCTTGGTGAGGAGAACCGATATGTTACGGCGAGTAGCTTCGTTTTTAGTACGTTCCATTCGTCCTTCCTGTATTGAGGTTTATCAACGAAAATGGAATGTTTCCGCCATTTTTGGGTCAGGGGTTCCCCTGCTCGTTCCACTGTTCCAATGATAATGTATTTCCTTACTTGGTTATTTGATCAGGGGACTTCTGTCTCCTTGATCGTGCTTTATCCACACTTATTGTTTTCCTGGTACTGTAAAGTTTTTATGTCTCATACCTTATCACAATTGTTGCATTCCTTTCAGATTAGTCGACCTCCAAGGTGTGCAATCCTTCTAGATTGGGATGTCAGTGTGGTACTGTTCTGCCTTAGTTTACCCCCATTTCAACCTTTGTCATCTTGTTGCATGTTTCATTCATTCCTAAAAGCATATTACATTCTCCTTTTGACCCGTGGATGTCGTTAGTCGGATTTATTTGCCACTGACGTTTCATGAACTCTGTATCATTCCACTTATGTTTTTCTTTACCCAGATCGATCTTTCTTTCCCAAAACTTCGGCGGAACGGGGGATGATAATTATTCCTTCTCGCCAGTACCTCTTTCCTCCATTTCTCACTTATATTCCCGATCTGATCCAGATAAACTTCTGTGTCCCATTCATGCTGTTTGTTATTATATTGCCCTTATGGCTTCCTTCCACAATAACTGTTCCCTCCTTTTCAACTCTTGGCAACTATCTTCTGTTCGTGATCTCTTTCCACCCTTGTCAACTGGATTGGCTTTGAATTCAATAGGCTTAATCTTCCTTATTTACTTCTTCCTGTAATTTGTCTTCCCACCAGATTAGGCACATAAACTAAAGATGATGTGTTCCACAAGATTACATATATGTTATTCCTTGCGATATATTTGCTTCATAAATATGCCCATTCCAGACTGTGCTAGCACATGAACTTCATGGGTAAAGCAGAAGGGGATTACTGATTATCTCTGCCATTCTTTAGATTGAATTTTTCTCTCTCCAGTAGAGTATGAAAGTCCTTACCACGTTCCATTCCAATCTACTAGCTTGCTAGACCATGGAGATATCCTCCTGATTGAGGGATATGCAATATAGACAATAAAGACTCAATTCAGTTGAAAGTATGACAGTGGTATTCTGCTGGTGTAGATGACAAGATGTCCTCCAAATCGACATTCCATCTTTGCACGGTTTGTCCAAGAGAATTTTGTACCTTTGGAATGAGCCATCATAATGATTGAGATTCTATATCCTATCCCCCACATGGAAATCAGTTCCTGGTGGTTGAGGTTTGGATTTAGAGTGAAACCAATCAACGTGTTGTCCACACTCATGTTGTGACGATTTTGATGTCTCATCCTACCCCTGCTTGGATGTCAGTTCTCGGCAGTTGAGTTTGGATCTAGAACTGAACGAATCAATATCGTGTCCTCATAGATCGATGGTGGGATTTTTCCATTGAGTTGAATGAACTTGAAGGGAAGACAGTATTATACTCTTTTTCTACTCCCGCATAATTTTCAGTTCTGAGCGGTTGAGTTTTGGATTGTAGTTGATTTACCTACCGTGTGATCCTTGTCCTACCCGCACAGGATGTCGGTTCCAGGCTGTCGAGTGTTGGATGCAGTTGACTTGCCATGTATGGCTCCACTCTAAACCCTGGAGCATATCCCTTAATTTATCCATATTCCATTCATAAGGGGATAATGAAATTATTGTATGTTGTGGTTCGGATCACTGCCCAACCTCTATTCTCTCCAATAGGGATACGCTCCTCACAATTATCCTCCAAGATGTGCCACACTTTTTCCAAGTCTGGGCAAAGAATATACCTGGTTCAGAAGTGGTGCTGTCCCCCACGTATAGTCCTCTTATTAGAGGATTCCCTCGTTAGGGTGTCCTTCACATACTCTCAAAGGATGCTTCTACATTCTCCTTTACACCAGTCCCTAAACCTATTCAATGTGGGATTTTAGCTATGTACGTGAGCGGAAGTAAGGTATCTTGTCAGAAGTTATAATTTTCCTACACTGAAAATGTGTTTCCGACAGGTACTTACTTCTGCTCACACTTCCAACCCTTCCACCCTATTAGTACTTAAGTTTCTGCCCAAACTCGAAGAGATATGTTACGACATCAAGGTCACGTGATTAGTATCACGCCACGTCATTCTCGAACATTCACGTCTTTTCCTTAAATCTCG
>NW_013674588.1:8865-11995 GCF_000517525.1 Limulus polyphemus
AAGGACTTGTGTCGCTAAAGTTTCGTCGAAACGAATTTAAGGAAAATCAATTAACGAACGGAGACGTAACAGATAGTTAGAAATAATAGCATGGAGGGAGTGATATGAGTCACATGGTTGCGTGGCGTTTCTATTGGTGGAAGTTTGCAATATGACAATGTGCATGTGAGAATAAGTTAAACCATGTGAATCGAGAAGTGCGTGGGAATGAATAGCTTGTGGCATGCGAAAAAGATTTTTGCAAATAGAGGGCAGCACTGACCGAGAATAGCTATGTATGTGAGAAGTGGTAAGTACATGTCGGAAATACATTTTCAATATAGAAAAAATATAATTATGGGATGCTTTTTCACTGGCATACGATATCAGTACCTTAAGCATGTCTTGGTAAGATAGAAGATCGATATAAATCTGCATTTATAACTGATAACGTACTTTATCAATTTAAAGTGATGCCTTTTGGTCTCAAAAACGAACTTGCCACTTTCCAAAGACTTATGAATAAGGCTTTAGCAGGAGCAACTGAATGTTTCAAGGCTTATCTTGATTATATTATAGTATTTTCACCTACAATTGAACAACACTTGAAGGACCTTGAATTGGTTTTATACAAGCTCCATACAACTGTTACATAACGTAAAAGTTTCTAAAAGTTCCAAATATGGGATTTAAACTCTCTTCTGAGGGAATACACACAAATGATGACAAAGTGAAAACTATTATAGACTTCCCAACTCCAAGAAACTGCAAAGATTTAAGCACATTCTTTGGTATGTGTGCCTGGTACAATCAGTTCATTCCAAACTTTGCTACAATTGTTGAACCTATATATCAGTTACGAAGGAAGCCAATCTGGTAGAAATGGTGTAAAGATGCATTCCAGAAATTAAAGCAGGCTCTGTGAGATCTTCCTTCCTTTGGACTGACTGACGAAATACTTAACAGCAACTCAAACCATTGATGAACGAACAGCAGAATTACAAGATGATATACAGAAGGAAAGATTCAATGTAGAAAAGGCTCAGAAGTGACAGCGACAAGCCTACAACTGTAAGAGAAGCCGAAACACATTTAAAGTAGGTAATTTAGTATTATTAAGGACACATCCTTTATCTTTTACTGAAAATTTACAGTATAAATTTACTGCAAATTAGACCTTTCTGAGTTACTAAGCGTGTTATTCCATTAGTATATGAATTGAAAGATTCTAAATCAGGTGCAGTTATAGGACGATTTCATATTTCTAATATAAATATATATTTATATTTCCCCAGTGACAATCTTCTCGACAGTGAAGAACATAATAATCGTCCTAGTCAGTTGTAACAAAACCAAAACATCAACTACAGAAGCTTTGACGATGGTTTCCCCACAAGAAAAAGGACTTCTGTTGTTGTGTCCACTTCACATCCTTCAACAGATCCTGCTGATGACCTACCTCTATTTCTTCCTCAAAAGACATTGCAACCATATCGGAGAGTTAATTATCGTAGTTATCTGGCTTTCAAAGTGTTAAACTTTCGGTAAGCCGAACCAGAGCCGGAAGCTAGCTAACGATTCAAGAACGTGAATAGAATTTGCTATTTCACACTTTTCTCCCTTGAAGTAAATAACTTGTGTATCCTTACACAAGTAAGCCTTATCTGGCTTTCAAAGTGTTAAACTTTCGGTAAGCCGAACCAGAGCCGGAAGCTAGCTAACGATTCAAAAACGTGAATAGAATTTGCTTTTTCACACTTTTCTTCCTTGAAGTAGATAATTTGTGTATCCTTACTTTTAACTCCCTCTTTATACTGACATCATGAATCCTTTTCAGTTTAAGTACAGCTACTTTACAAGAAAAATACAAATTATAGTTGTCTTTATCGTTCATTTAGTATTTCCTTCTATCGTTTAGTTTATCCATAAATTTTAACTGCATTAAAATGCTAACTTACCTTCTAGCTAATCATTTGTATTTTGAGTGAATATGTATGTATGATGAAACTGAAACCAGTTTCCTTAGCGATTACGTACAGATACTATTAATGCAGCAGACGATTATGTAAATGTATGATCACATGAGGTGTACTCTCCTGACCTACTTAACAAATAAATACCCTGCCAGAAGCTTCTTTAAGAGAGAGAGTCACGAGATAGTTAATGAATTATTACTGTTTATCACTCGATATTGTTATTAATATTGAAAGATATTTTTGGAATAATGTATTTGCTGTATTTTTTAGAATTGGATATTTCTTTTAGCTTCTTTTTACTGCCGCTGTGTTAGGTGTTTTTGCATTAGGCCTTATCGGAATCAGTAATGGATTGAAAGAAAATCAGCGAAAAGAAACGAGAAAAATATATATATGTGTGTGTGTGTGTGAATATAAAACAGATTTGAAACTTATAACATCTATTAAATTAAATTAAATCTCCTGATTAATGATATTCAGCTTGTTTGTAAAAAGTAATTTTTACTTGTGTGTAACTTTTATTGTTCGCCAGTTACTGTTAACACAACGAAACTACATGTATTATTTGTTGAATAAAAACAAAGATAAAATGTAAGATTTAGAAAAGATAAAATATCATAGAAAAAATAAAAAAATACATGAAAATCAGTAATTAAAATTTACAACAAAACTAGCATATTTAATCTTTTCAATATTTCAAACTGTGAATTCATATGGATATCAGATATGAAATATATATATATACATTATTTATAGGAGCTACATAATCTATAAAAAGTAATTCTGAAGTTTCAAACTATTTCATTCGGTAGTTTTTCTTTTGCAATGCAATAAAACAAACCATTCAACAGATCGTAAATCAACGAAACAAACAAACCATTTAACAAATCGTAAATCAACGAAACAAACAAACCATTTAACAAATCGTAAATCAACGAAACAAACAAACCATTCAACAGATCGTAAACCGACGAAACAAACAAACCATTCAACAGATCGTAAATCAACGAAACAAACAAACCATTCAACAGATCGTAAATCAACGAAACAAACAAACCATTCAACAGACCGTAAGTCAACGAAACAAACAAACCATTCAACAGATCGTAAATCAACGAAACAAACAAATCATTCAACAGATCGCAAATCAACGAAACAAACAAACCATTCAACAG
>NW_013674588.1:12995-15461 GCF_000517525.1 Limulus polyphemus
CCATTCAACAGATCATAAATCAACGAAATAAGCAAACCATTCAACAGATAGTAAACCGACAAACAAACCATTCAACAGATCGTAAATCAACGAAACAAACAAACCATTCAACAGATAGTAAACCGACAAAACAAACCATTCAACAGATCGTAAATCAACGAAACAAACAAACCATTCAACAGGTCGTAAATCAATGAAACAAACAAACCATTCAACAGGTCGTAAATCAACGAAACAAACAAACCATTCAACAGATCGTAAATCAACGAAACAAACAAACCATTCAACAGGTCGTAAATCAATGAAACAAACAAACCATTCAACAGGTCGTAAATCAATGAAACAAACAAACCATTCAACAGGTCGTAAATCAATGAAACAAACAAACCATTCAACAGGTCGTAAATCAACGAAATAAACAAACCATTCAACAGGTCGTAAATCAACGAAACAAACAAACCATTCAACAGATCGTAAATCAACGAAGCAGGGCTTTATAGACAGCATTCTGTTTTAATTGTTTGTTTTTTCCAGACCTGCTTTTCCAATACATAAGCCTGCTAACAGACTATATATATAAAAAAATAAAAAAGTCATGTATTACAAGTAAGAATGGTTGTGATTCTTTGAGTTTTTAATTTTTAAAACATGACCTTGTCTGGTTTTCTTGTATGTTTAGATTTGTAAATTATTTAAAGTTTTCTGTTGGCTTCCTTGAACGTTAAGGTATATAATACTTTTAAATGTTTTTGTGTACTGAGGATTGTGTTTTAAAACTTAACCTTGTCTGGTTTTCTTAACCCTTTTTTTACGTTCTTATTAATTCATTAACAAATCTGTATAATTAACGGGCATTTTCACCGCCCCAGAGGGCTTGGGTACTTATTACGTTAAAATTTGGATTAGATCCCCCCCAGTGGATACAGCGCAAATATTAAAATTACAGCTCAACTAAACTACACATGACTCGAGAACAGTTGTAATGTAATAACAGAAAAAGGTTATTATATTTTGTACATTTAAGGACATTCAAATCTATCTGCATTAAATGTCCCTGATTTTGAACTAACAAATTACAGAGAATGCCGTAAGTCAGCTATTGGTCTACTCTTTTAAAACCAAGTAGTGGGATTTAACACACACGGTCCCAAACTTGGCAGCGCGGCTTTTCTCGTAATGAGACACGAGCCATGAATCCTTGAATTCACAATCCTAACATGCTAACTACTAGTACTCGTCCGGCTACAATTGTAAAAGATGTAAATTTTCAGAATCTAAAATTATAGGATATATATTTTACAGGAAAGAAAAGAAAGGATTTGGAGGGATTTAACAGAGTGAAACTACATAGTTTAAAGGTACTAGAACTCTATTTCTAGGCGCACGTGCTTTACACAGCTTTAGACTTGTAAATTATTTAAGGTTTTCTCTTGGCTTCCTCGAACGTTAAAATATATACTTTTAAAGTTTTTTTGTGTGTTGAGGCTTGTGTTTGTCTTAACGTTGCCTTAAACAGTTAGCTGACTTGAAACCCGTATCTTATACGTTTCGTCATCTTTTTTTGTTAAGACTCCATTGTATATAAATATCTTCAGCTTATGAAGACGCTAACACTATGAACCGTATAAATCACGTGGAAAACAAAGTATAACACACTACTGAACAAAAATAATATATTCGATACATTTGTATTATAAACCGCCAAGAGTGTGAAACAGTGTTGTGAACATGTTTGATGTGCGTGTTCTGTCAGAGGCCAGGAGTGTGAAACAGTGTTGTGAACATGTTTGATGGGCGTGCTCTGTCAGAGGCCAGTAATGTGAAACAGTGTTGTGAACATGTTTGATGTGCGTGTTCTGTCAGAGGCCAGGAGTGTGAAACAGTGTTGTGAACATGTTTGATGGGCGTGCTCTGTCAGAAGCCAGTAATGTGAAACAGTGTTGTGAACATGTTTGATGTGCGTGTTCTGTCAGAGGCCAGGAGTGTGAAACAGTGTTGTGAACATGTTTGATGGGCGTGTTCTGTCAGAGGCCAGTAATGTGAAACAGTGTTGTGAACATGTTTGATGTGCGTGTTCTGTCAGAGGCCAAGAATGTGAAACATTGTTGTGAACATGTTTGACGGGCGTGTTCTGTCAGAGGCCAGGAACGTGAAACAGTGTTGTGAACATGTTTGATGTGCGTGTTCTGTCAGAGGCCAGGAATGTGAAACAGTGTTGTGAACATGTTTGATGGGCGTGTTCTGTCAGAGGCCAGGAATGTGAAACAGTGTTGTGAACATGTTTGATGTGCGTGTTCTGTCAGAGGACAAGAATGTGAAACAGTGTTGTAAACATGTTTGATGGGTGTGTTCTGTCAGAGGCTAGGAATGTGAAACACTGTTGTGAACATGTTTGACGGGCGTGTTCTGTCAGAGGGCAGGAATGTGAAACAGTGTTGTGAACATGTTTGACGGGCGTGTTCTGTC
>NW_013674588.1:16191-18694 GCF_000517525.1 Limulus polyphemus
ATAATATGACAGCCCCATGAAAAACAAACTGGATAATATGACAGCTCCATGAAGAACAAACTGGATAATATGACAGCTCCATGAAGAACAAACTGGATAATATGACAGCTCTATAAAGAACAAACTGGATAATACGACAGCTCCATGAAGAACAAACTGGATAATATGACAGCTCCATGAAGAACAAACTGGATAATATGACAGCTCCATGAAGAACAAACCAGATAATATGACAGCTCCATGAAGAACAAACTGGATGATTTGACAGACCAAAATTTTACAATTTAAACAAGTATTTTATACTAATTTACAATGTCTAAACATAATTACAAAGGTATATAAAACACATTTGTAATGATAGGAAGATTTTAAAGAATTTTACGTTGTATTTACTTAAAGTATTGGTTATGCTGTAGAATAACATTACATCATAATAATAATAATTTAGAACAAAGTAATGGCCTTGACCATTGTTTTGTCTCGCAAGTTCCAACCGTCTCTATTTTCTAACTATGATTGAACTGATATAGTGATACCTTTTGAGAAGATAAGACTCAGTTTGGTGCTCCAAGTGTAGAGAAATTAGTAAATATTATGAACCGTTATCTTATTGCTATTTTTCAGTCAAATAATATACATTTCAAGGTCTTTATTGGTATATATCGTCCAGAATAACTTGAAAATGATACAATAATTATTTAGGTTTAATTTCCGTTTCCTCTCTTTCATCATTATGTGATTCGCGAACCATCTTGCCAGTTTATTACGCTGCATTTCTCAGCCTTTTCAGCATATTGGGAACGAGAGAATTTATCGACATAAGAACAATAGCAGTCTCTACAGTGGTAGAGTGAACTCCGTACAGATCTCGTGGAAACACTTTAGGGTAGAGTATACTTTTCAAATTATATATGACTACTCCTGTGTTCCCAAGGACCGTTCTAAAGATCTGTGTGAATATCGGAGAACAAACAAACAAACCTAATTAGGGACTGATATGAAGATACATAACTCTTGTGTAGCTCACAGAAAAACAAACAATCCATTCCACAATGAAATTATATTTCGTTGGTTACTTAATAGAAATTTTGATTCCTAGCATTTAGTTAATTTACCTATTGCTTCAGCTTGGTCAAGCATTTTCTTGGTGTGAAAATACAACTACTACAGAATAGGTTTTAGTAAAATATGTCCAACACTAGCCAAGCCGTTTACCCTGACAGCAAAGAACCCAGCAGCTTAATGTGAAGCCATACTGTTCCAGAATAGAGTCATTATCATTGTTATTAGTTCCAACATAGCAATCATCATGGGTATCAGTTCCAACATAATAATCATCATTGGTATCAGTTCAAACATAGATTCATCATCACTGATATCAGTTCCAACATAGATTCATCATCATTGGTATCAGTTTCAATATAGATTCATCATCACTGATATCAGTTCCAATATAGATTCATCATCATTGGTATCAGTTTCAACTATAGATTCATCATCACTGATATCAGTTCCAATATAGATTCATCATCATTGGTATCAGTTTCAACATAGATTCATCATCATTGGTATCAGTTCCACCATAGAGGCATCATCATTGAAATCAGTTCCAGCATAGAGGCATCATCATTGGTATCAGTTCCAACATAGATTCGTCATTATTGGTATCAGTTCCAACATAGACTCATCATCATTGGTATCAGTTTCAACATAGATTCATCATTATTGGTATCAGTTCCAACATAGATTCATCATCATTGGTATCAGTTCCACCATAGAGGCATCATCATTTCATCAGTTCCAGCATAGAGGCATCATCATTGGTATTAGTTGCAACATAGACTCATCATCATTGGTATCAGTTGCAACATAGACTCATTACCATTGGTATCAGTTTCAACATAGATTCATCATCATTGGTATCAGTTGCAACATAGACTCATCATCATGGGTATCAATTGTAACATAGATTCATCATTATTGGTACCAGTTCCACCATAGAGGCATCATCATTGAAATCAGTTCCAGCATAGAGGCATCATCATTGGTATCAGTTTCAACATAGATTCATCATCATTGGTATCAGTTCCACCATAGAGGCATCATCATTGAAATCAGTTCCAGCATAGAGGCATCATCATTGGTATCAGTTCCAATATAGATTCCTCATTATTGGTATCAGTTCCAACATAGACTCATCATCATTGGTATCAGTTCCAACATAGATTCATCATTATTGGTATCAGTTCCAACATAGATTCATCATCATTTAATCAGTTCCAGCATAGAGGCATCATCATTGGTATTAGTTGCAACATAGACTCATCATCATTTAATCAGTTCCAGCATAGAGGCATCATCATTGAAATCAGTTCCAGCATAGAGGCATCATCATTGGTATCAGTTCCAATATAGATTCCTCATCATTGGTATCAGTTCCAGCATAGAGGCATCATCATTTAATCAGTTCCAGCATAGAGGCATCATCATTGAAATCAGTTCC
>NW_013674588.1:18921-19932 GCF_000517525.1 Limulus polyphemus
CATCAACATTTAATCAGTTCCAGCATAGAGGCATCATCATTGGTATTAGTTGCAACATAGACTCATCATCATTGGTATCAGTTCCAGCATAGAGGCATCATCATTTAATCAGTTCCAGCATAGAGGCATCATCATTGGTATTAGTTGCAACATAGACTCATCATCATTGGTATCAGTTGCAACATAGACTCATTACCATTGGTATCAGTTGCAACATAGACTTATTACCATTGGTATCAGTTGCAACATAGATTCATCATCATTGGTATCAGTTCCAACATAGATTCATCATTATTGGTACCAGTTCCAACATAGAGTCATCATCATTGATATCACTGACCGAGTTACAGAGCATGCGCAAGTAACGCCAACAAACGGTTAAATTTGCGTGTTGAATCTCTTGCAGAGCAACTCGAGAACTATGCGTACATCGTATCCAATTTTGAAATGATGAACGACAAAGAGTCAAGACAGCCCACTGCCAGCTCATTGGATACTTATTTTTCACTAGCTGTGTACCCGTCCTTCGTACGGGTTGTGTGTATAAATAATACATTAATTTAACAATTAACAAACAAATTACTTGTACATTATTTACATTACATTTTACATTTTTTACTGTACATTATTATAACAATTAAATATAAGTTAACAAAAGATACTGTGGACCATGTGTTAACTGCGTCATTTAGAAAAAACCGAAAATGTCAAATTGTGATGAGTTGTGCTTGTGTGTTTGTAGTGTATCATACATCTGTGAAAAAATTAGTTTTATTTACCGAAGAACCTCTTGATAGACGACATTGGAAGTTCGTCCACCTGGGGCATGGATAAATGGGCTGCGAGAAGATCTGACTCTTGAGCAGGCTACATATAGTTTTTAAACTCCAAGGATAGTGTTCATAAAAAAGAAAAAATATAAGAAAGAACGCAGTTCGCGAGTAAAGCGCAAAAGAGCAATGCCGAGTGGACTGGCGAGCGACACTTAGCAAAGAAATACTTCTTTTAAAG
>NW_013674588.1:20677-26974 GCF_000517525.1 Limulus polyphemus
CCAGTATCGCTCCAGTCTAACAATACCCACATCAAAGTCAGTTCGGTACTGTTTACAATAAGAATCCCAAGAGACTAACAACACCCATACTATAGTCAGTTACTGGTTACAACCAGTATCGCTCCAGTCTAACAATACCCACATCAAAGTCAGTTCGGTACTGTTTACAATAAGAATCCCAAGAGACTAACAAATTCCATACCATAGTCAGTTACTGGTTACAACCAGTATCGCTCCAGTCTAACAATACCCACATCAAAGTCAGTTCGGTACTGTTTACAATAAGAATCTCAAGAGACTAACAAATTCCATACCATAGTCAGTTACTGGTTACAACCAGTATCGCTCCAGTCTAACAATACCCACATCAAAGTCAGTTCGGTACTGTTTACAATAAGAATCTCAAGAGACTAACAAATTCCATACCATAGTCAGTTACTGGTTACAACCAGTATCGCTCCAGTTTAACAATACCCACATCAAAGTCAGTTCGGTACTGTTTACAATAAGAATCTCAAGATACTAACAACACCCATACTATAGTCAGATAAGTACTGTTTACAACTAGTATCACAATATACCAACAATACCCACACCATAGTTAGTTAAGTGTTGTTTACAACCAATATTGCATTAAGTCAATAATATCCACACCTTAGTCAGTTAATGCTAGTTACAACCAGTATCACTCTAGACCAACAATACCCACACCTTAGTCAGATAAGTACTGGCTACAACCAGTACCACACTACACCAGCCATACCCACACAATAGCCATTTAATACTGGTTACAGTCAGTATTGCACTAGATCAACAATACTTATATCATAGTCAGTTAACTGATGTTTTCGACCAGTGTCACCCTAGATCAGCAATACCAACACTATAGTCATTTAAGTACTGTTTATATTCAGTGTCACACTATACCAACAATATTCACACCATAGTTAGTTAAGTATTCTTTTACAAACAGTATCACACTAGACCAACAATATCCACATCATCTCAGTTAAGTACTGTTTACAACCAGTATCACACTAGACCAACAATATCCACACCATAGTCAGTAAAGTACTGTTTATATCCAGTATCACACCAGACTAACAATATTCACACCATAGTCAGTTAAGTACTGCTCACAACCAGTATTACACTACACTAATAAAATCCTCACCATAGCCAGTTAATTACTGGTTACAACCAGTATTACGCTACACTAACCAAATCCTCACCATAATTAGTTAAGTATTGTTTACAACCAGTATCGCTCTAGATCAACCATACACAACTACTGTCAGCTTAAACACTGGTTAGAGTAAGTATCGAATAAGACTAGTACTAACCACGTCATAGTCTATTGAATATTGATTTTAGTTTGTATTATCGCAGTATTTACACTATAGATAGTTCCTCGCTGACTTTCGTTAGAATTTCGTTTCATTAGTGCGAAAGAATAATAATTTATTTAATATCTTCAACCATCTATTGAAGTGACTAAAACAAAACTACTAACCCTACTAACGTCTATGTTGTAAGTACATTTGACAATTCTACTAATGTCTATGCTGTAAAGTATATTTTATAATCCTACTAACGTCCACGTTGTAAGTACATTTGACAATTCTACTAATGTCTATGCTGTAAAGTAGATTTTATAATCCTACTAACGTTCACGTTGTAAGTACATTTGACAATTCTACTAATGTCTATGCTGTAAAGTATATTTTATAATCCTACTAACGTCTATGTTGTAAGTACATTTGACAATTCTGCTAATGTCTATGCTGTAAAGTAGATTTTATAATCCTACTAACGTCCACGTTGTAAGTACATTTGACAATTCTACTAATGTCTATGCTGTAAAGTAGATTTTATAATCCTACTAACGTCCACGTTGAAAGTACATTTGACAATTCTACTAATGTCTATGCTGTAAAGTATATTTTATAATCCTACTAACGTCCATGTTGTAGAGTATATTTTACAATCATATAAACGTCACTGCAGTAAAGTATATTTTATAAACCTACTAATTTCCAAGTTCTAAGGTTTTGTATATATTCTCGTTACTAACAGGTAAACAATTATAGATAAGAAATAGAACAGTTGTTTGGATATTCTAGTTACTAACACCTAAACAGTTGGAGGTAATAATAGAACAATTTTTTTTGGATATTTTAGTTGTTAACAGGTAAACAGTTGGAGGTAAGAAATAGAACAGTTTTTGAATATTCTGGTTACTAACAGCTAAACAGTTGGAGGTAACAAATAGAACAGTTGTTTGGATGATCTAGTTACTAACAAGTAAGCAATTGGAGGTAACAAGTAGGATAGTTGTGTGGATATTCTAGTTACTAACAGCTAAACAGTTGGAGGTAATAATAGAACAGATTTTTTGATATTCTTGTTACTAACAGCTAAACAGTTGGAGGTAACAAATAGGATAGTTTTATGAATATTCTAGTTACTAACAGGTAAACAGTTGGAGGTAAGAAGTAGGACAGTTTTGTATATATTCTCGTTACTAACAGGTAAACAATTATAGGTAAGAAATAGAACAGTTGTTTGGATATTCTAGTTACTAACAGCTAAACAGTTGGAGGTATTAATAGAACAGTTTTTTCTGGATATTCTAGTTATTAACAGGTAAACAGTTGGAGGTAAGAAATAGAACAGTTTATGGATATTCTTGTTACTAACAGCTAAACAGTTGGAGGTAATAATAGAACAGATTTTTTGATATTCTAGTTACTAACAGCTAAACAGTTGGAGGTAGCAAATAGAACAGTGTTTGGATATTCTAGTTACTAAGAGCTAAACAGTTGGAGGTAACAAATAGAACAGTTGTTTTAATGATCTAGTTACTAACAACTAAACAGTTGGAGGTAACAAATAGAACAGTTGTTTTAATGATCTAGTTACTAACAACTAAACAGTTGGAGGTAACAAATAGAACAGTTTTGTGAATATTCTAGTTAGTAACAGGTAAATAATTGGATGTAACAAATAGGATAGTCTTATGGATATTCTAGTTACTAACAGGTAAACAGTTGGAGGTAACAAATAGAACAGTTTTGTGAATATTCGAGCTAGTTTTTTTTTGTTTTCTGTGCGATATACAACTTTGTCTCCTTGTTGTTAAGCTCAAAGCTGTTTTTTGTATGTAGTTGTCCCTGCCGAAAGAATATCACGCAAATATTTATGCGTAATAAGATCTCATGTTTATCTGTGAGTCATCATTAGAGGAATTGGTTATATCAACAGAACAAAAATTCTTTGAATTGAAAATGGCCTGACTTGCTGAGTTACAAAGAATACCTATAACCTTATTGAAGTGTACTTGTTGTCACTGTGTCTTTGATAACATAAATAAACAAACTCGTTGAACGTTTATGTTTATATGTACTAAAATAAATCACTCTAACTTTCACTCCCACCACCTCTCCTCCTGTTGTTTCAGTTCGATCCCTTCGGTGGTCAGAACATTTTAGATAGCAAATTGTGTGTTAACACACAATTTGCTATCTAAAATGTTCTGACCACTGAAAGGATCGAACTGAACAACACACAATTTGCTATCTAAAATGTTCTGACCACCGAAGGGATCGAACTTAAACAACACACAATTTGCTATCTAAAATGTTCTGACCACCGAAGGGATCGAACTTAAACAACACACAATTTGCTATCTAAAATGTTCTGACCCTGAAAGGATCGAACTTAAACAACACACAATTTGCTATCTAAAATGTTCTGACCACCGAAAGGATCGAACTTAAACAACACACAATTTGCTATCTAAAATGTTCTGACCACCGAAAGGATCGAACTTAAACAACACACAATTTGCTATCTAAAATGTTCTGACCACCGAAAGGATCGAACTTAAACAACTTAGATTCTAAGTATAACAAGCTGGAATCACTCTAAAGTTAGTTACTGTAAAACAAAGACCGTTCTACGCTTCCCAAATATTTTATTTCTTATTGTTTCGGCAGTGAAAACATCATCAAGTAATCAAGTAACGAATGAAATATTTGAGAAACTAACACTCTCTTTGTTTTCCTTGATTTTCTTCAAGTTTGAAATATTAATTAAAGTCACACGGCTTTTCTATTGGCCACTATAAATGCACTCTTCAGCAAAAAAGCGCCCTCGCGGTATAAACCACAAAAACAGTATATGTTACTCATTTCACATAGATACCTACAGAGGGCAGAACAAAGTTTAGTGTTGTATCTGTCTCTGAACAAACAATCGCTGCTACTTGTTTATTCTACATCACGTGACAAATATATAGCTTAGTCTCAACCAATGAATATTGTTTTGTCCTGCAGAAAAGAATATTTGAGATCAACTGCATGACTGACTCACGGTTATTGTTGACTTCACTGGAGAGCTTAGTAATTCGATACACTTACATAATAAATTCATTTTTTCTCTTACATTTAACGGAGTCATAACATACAACAACGTTGACACAGAATTAACAGCGTATCACTAAAGTCACGGTTATTGTGGACTTCCGTCAGTGATACGCTGTTAATTCTGTGTCAACGTTGTTGTATGTTATGACTCCGTTAAATGTAAGAGAGAAAATGAATTTATTATGTAGGTGTATCGAATTACTAAGCTCTCCAGTGAAGTCAACAATAACCGTGACTTCAGTGATGCTGCTAATTCGCTAATAATTTGGTTGAAGCTAGAAACAAGTGTTTCATTCCAAAGAAAGAGGAGTGTCAGTGATAAAGATGATGTCAGAAGCAGCTAAAGGATGTCAGTTAATTATTGTAGAAATTACATATCTGATGGTCATAGATGATTGGTCAGCTAGTCTGTCCTATAGAGTGTGACTTAGAAGCCCGTTGTTAACCAAAGTCATTCACTAATAAGGTTTATTTCTCGCCAGTTAAGTTTGTAAAGAAAACACATGTTTTGATTAAGTGTTTAAGACATATGTAACACTGCCTAAAATACTACAATATCAAGATTACGAGGATGAACAATGATTGTTATAGATTGTTTTTGTTTTTGTTTTAAACAATGTCCAGTCTCCTCGCTCTAGTTTTTATAAACTATTTATATCTAAGACCTTCTGTAACACTGTGTAACTTGTACATATGTCTTTACGTGTTGTGGGGTTAACCAACAAATAATAATATAATTACATTATCTAAAGTGAAGCATTCCCGTGATATATATTATAATTATTTCAACTCAAACGCTGCAATAAAATCAGTGACATTAAATAAAATGTCGCTACATTTCCCTTTTTTAAACACCTTGAATACTTCAATCAAATATCAAATACAACCTTATGAAAAGTACTAACATACTCAAAAACAAATAGAACCCTGAACACTTGAAAATCACCATTCGTAAAGCTTCACAACAGAGAATATCATGTAAAAATCACACTATATCAGGTTTCGCTGTAATGTAAAATATTACTGTAAACCTAAAACATTCTGAAACTTGTTAAAGTATTGAAAACAAGAAGAATCACACTAAGGTTGATTTCTTCTGCCTTTATATCATTAGAACTTCGAGGTCAACCACATGTTTAATTATTAAATAATACGTGATATTTAGCTGACATGTCCTTAGATGTGCTTACTGAATTTTGCTTTTAAGTTAGTTTACAATTGGACGAAATCAAAATGTGATTGACAATCATTTTTACATCGTTTTTTTATGCAACGTTCAACATTTTCTTGTTCCTACAACCAAAAAGGTCCTTATACACGTTCAATAGTGTGTAATATGGTTTTTTTGTTTCACTGTTGTTTATTCTTCTCAGCCACAAGAGGGCGCATGTATTTTTTTCAAAAATTTATATTGTTTTAACTTTTAACTTTCATAAAAAATAAATAAAGCATTGAAAGTTTGTGATAATTAAGAAGCCCCCCCCCCAAAAAAAAATTAGTTTAAATGTTTTGACTGTGATTTAATTTAATTTAATAAGACTTAGTAGTGTCTTTGGTTGTGCTACTAACGAGTTTGTATATTGAAAATACAGTAAATATATTTAAACCGACATTGTGAATCGATTCAGAAAAAAGATTTATCATGAAAATCTATGCTTATTTATTGATTTAGTGGGCAGAAAAATTAATTCAACTATTAAGTATGCCAGTAAGTCTGCCTTTAGGTTTTCTTACAATTCACATCTTATTTATTGATTTAGTGTGGAGTAAAAATGAATTCAACTATTAAGTATGCCAGTAAGTCTGCCTTCAGGTTTTCTTACAATTCACATCTTATTTATTGATTTAGTGTGGAGTAAAAATGAATTCA
>NW_013674589.1:0-3349 GCF_000517525.1 Limulus polyphemus
ATTCTTGGTTCAAGTCCGGGTTGTAGTGAAATTATTGATAGATCATAAAATTCAAACACTAACGTACATGTTAATTGTTCTTGGTTCAAGTCCGGGTTGTAGTGAAATTATTGATAGATCATAAAATTCAAACACTAACGTATGTATTAATTGTTCTTGGTTCAAGTCCGGGTTGGAGTGAAATTATTGATAGATCTTAAAATTCAAACACTAACGAATGTGTTAATTGTTCTTGGTTCAAGTCCAGATTTGGGTGAAATTATTGATAGATCGTAAAATTCAAACACTAACGAATGTGTTAATTGTTCTTGGTTCTAGTCCGGGTTGTAGTGAAATTTTGATAGATCGTAAAATTCAAACACTAACGAATGTGTTAATTGTTCTTGGTTCAAGTCCGGGTTGGAGTGAAATTATTGATAGATCGTAAAATTCAAACACTAACGAATGTGTTAATTGTTCTTGGTTCAAGTCCGGGTTGTAGTGAAATTATTGATAGGTCATCAAATTAAAACACTAACGTATGTATTAATTGTTCTTGGTTCAAGTCCGGGTTGTAGTGAAATTATTGATAGATCATAAAATTCAAACACTAACGTACATGTTAATTGTTCTTGGTTCTAGTCCGGGTTGTAGTGAAATACTTTGAAATCGAGGTTAATACTTACAAAAGCTGCTTTTATAGAGTTATCAAGAACAAAAGTTTGCCAAAGATTTAAAGCAGACAATTTTATCTGAGTTCTAAAAATAACTACATACTGAACCTAAATGATAAACTTTAACACATCTTCTGCTGTCAGTGATATCAAAATTGTTCTTTGTGTCCTACCAATAATATTGCATTTTATAGTAAAAATTGTAAGATTCAATTTTTGTTTGTTGGGGGAGACAGAACACAATCTCATGGGAACATCTCATTTTTTAATATGATTGGGTTTTGTTTCACCAGTGATTGGTACCCATAAAGTATCATTAAGGTATTTAGTCATTCCTGTATTATTAGTTTAACTACATCTACATATTATACTCATGGTTAAATGTATAGTTGTAAAATAGAATGCTTAGTATTCTTACTGCCAGTTCTCATTATGGACGATAGGTGGCCGAAAATTCCTCAATTTCCTATTTATATATATTAGTTGTGATGTTTTGATCATTTAGTACCTTCGACAAGAAACCATATAGAACATGATCATCGTGAGGTTCAGAACAAAAACCGTGTTGAGTTTCTACATATTGATATTTCTATAATGTAGATTATCTAGATAAGAAATCATTTAGAACATGATCATCACGAGATTCAGAACATAAACCGTGTTGAGTTTCTACATATTGATATTTCTATAATGTAGATTATCTAGATAAGAAATCATATAGAACATGATCATCGTGAGGTTCAGAACATTAACCGTGTTGAGTTTCTACATATTGATATTTCTATAATGTAGATTATGTAGATAAGAAACCATTCAGAACATGATCGTCGTGAGGTTCAGAACATAAACCGTGTTGAGTTTCTACATATTGATATTTCTATAATGTAGATTATCTAGATAAGAAATCATTCAGAATTTGATCATCATGAGGTTCAGAACAAAACCATGTTGAGTTTCTACATATTGATATTTCTATAATGTAGATTATCTAGATAAGAAATCATTCAGAATTTGATCATCGTGAGGTTCAGAACATAAACCGTGTTGAGTTTCTACATATTGATATTTCTATAATGTAGATTATCTAGATAAGAAATCATTCAGAATTTAATCAGAATATTCTCTAACTTCATTGTATTAATTGTTGAAACTACAAGATTGTTTGTTCCAGGGAGAAACAGTTACTTAATTCTGATATACATCACAACAATTAAATATTATTGTTTTATAACAAATGATCTTGTTTTTAATCACTGTAAATTTTTGTAAACAATAATTCTATTTTACCAATATCAACTTTGTTTGAAAAGAAATTCCTGTCAATAGTTGTTTAATTTTTTTATTTCAGGCTAATTTAACTGAATTAAAATCCTTTGGGTCTCCCCCAGCTGTTGTAACAAATGTAACGGCTGCAGTGATGGTACTACTCGCTACAGATGGAAAAGTTCCAAAAGACCGCAGCTGGAAAGCGGCTAAAGTGATGATGGGGAAGGTAATAGAGCATTACACATTGAATAAAAAATCTTGAGAACTGTTTAGGTGGACATTTTTATTAATTTTTAATTACATCAGTTTAATTGCCATATAAACTGGTATTAAGGTAACACAAAGTGTTTTAAAATAGTGTTGAATTGTTCTTGTGTTGTGAACAACCATGTGACTCAAAGTCCTGAAAGATGTAGAGCATGCATCAACTCACTCTTACTTCTCTCACCTTATTGCACCTACATCAGAAGAACTTGCATAATCTCGGTTTTTCTGCCATAATTTTCATAAGCTCTATTTTCTGCCATAATTTTCATAAGCTCTGTTTTCATGCCATAATTTTCATAAGCTCTATTTTCCTGCCATAATTTTCATAAGCTCTATTTTCCTGCCATAATTTTCATAAGCTCTATTTTCATGCCATAATTTTCATAAGCTCTGTTTTCATGCCATAATTTTCATTTTATTGTTAACAGTTGTGCTTTTTAACATCACTTATTATGAATACTGATGTCAACTTTAGTTATAGGTACATATGTTTCTATCGACATTAAATCCTACAACTTCTTTGAAGACCTTACTCAAGCATGCAGGGATATCCTGTGATAGTATTATTGATCAACTCATTCAGAATGTTGATGCCAAATTCTGTACTGGTGGGTTTCACACTCATTTGTGGAACACCCACCCTTTTCTCATGAAGTTACAAAGAATAAAAAAAAAAGATATTTTGTACAGGCCTCTTCATCTTCCTTGTTGAAAAGAAGGATTTGTCAGCTATAACCCTAATTCTGAAGAAGATTCTACTAATGTAGTTTCTTCTTGTTTTTTTAGGTGTTTTCTTTTTCAAATCTTGAACTAATTTTTCTTATGCCTGGTGTTAATTGCATATTGAATGATTCAGTTGAATCTGTATATTTTACACCATCTCTTAATTTTTGAGTTATTGTTGATGATTTTTATAACCTCGGCCTACTGTTCGTTTTTTTGTTTGTGAGGAAGTCTTTCCCTTTACTCATCTTGCTTCTCAAGTCCTCGGGCCAACAGTTCGTTTGTTTTGTTGGTGGGGAAGTCTTTCCCTCTACTCATCTTACTTCTCAAGTCTTCGGTCTACAGTTCGTTTTTTGTTCGTGGGGAAGTCTTTCCCTCTACTCATCTTACTTCTCAAGTCTTCGGTCTACAGTTCGTTTTTTGTTCGTGGGGAAGTCTTT
>NW_013674589.1:4245-16253 GCF_000517525.1 Limulus polyphemus
TCGGCCTACAGTTCGTTTTTGTTTGTGGGAAAGTTTTTCCCTCTACTCATCTTACTTCTCAAGCTCTCGGTCTACAGTTCGTTTTTGTTTGTGGGGAAGTTTTCCCTCTACTCATCTATCTTCTCAAGTTCTCGGCCAACAGTTCGTTTTTTGTTTGTGGGGAAGTTTTTCCCTCTACTCATCTTACTTCTCAAGTCCTCGGCCTACAGTTCGTTTTTTGTTTGTGGGGAAGTTTTTCCCTCTACTCATCTTACTTCTCAAGTCCTCGGCCTACAGTTCATTTTTTTGTTTGTGGGGAAGTCTTTCATGTGGTATTCTGCACTTTGATCCATCATTAACTTTCTGCCTTAGATATTAAGATTTGTTTCATTTTAAGACTTGAAAGGAATCCCCCTCTCAAAAATATAATTACAAAAATAAATATATTTTTATCAGAATGTATGAAAATATTTTAAAATATTGATAACAACAAATCTTTCAGCAATGGTATGTTTTAAAAAAAGCTGTCCTAACCTATCAAAAATCCTCAAAACTGTTTTCCCTCATGCTGTAATTTTTAAAGGTACTTATTTTCATTTAGGTTGACGCTTTCCTGGATGCTTTAATCAACTTTGATAAAGAAAACATTCATGATAATTGCCTTAAAGCCATCCAGCCTTATTTGAAGAATTCAGAGTTTAACCCAGACTTCATTGCCACAAAATCTAATGCTGCTGCTGGTCTTTGTTCTTGGGTTGTAAATATTGTTAAGTTTTATGAGGTAAGTTTTAAGTTATTTGTTCTGGTTGACATTTACTCGAAACAACAATGAAGTGGTTAGAAAGTATTCCACTGTGAAATAACCTTAGTATCTTTGAGTGTAAAAATAAGAAACAAAAAATACCTGGAAAGTTTTTCTACTGTAAAACAATCATAGTATCTTGAGATAATAAGAATTTCAACAAGTAAATGTCTAGAATTTAGCACTGTGAATAGATAAATCAGCTAGTGAAAGAACTATATGTGTAGTTTTAGAGTACTTTTCTCTGTAGGTGTTTTGTGACGTTGAACCAAAGAGGAAGGCTCTGGCTGAAGCTAATGCTGAATTAGAAGCAGCAAAAGAGAAACTTAGCAAGATCAAGTCAAAAATTGAGGTACTAAAGTATTGATTACACCTGTCTCAAGACATACAAAAGTAAAAAATTACATGTAGGAACCACCAAATAAAATTTTATTCCTTTGAGACCTGCTATGTGGGATGTATTATAAAAAAAACATTCTTGACCCATCAAAAAATGATGGGTTGAAGTTTTGTAAAAATAACCCGTGGCCCCTGCCCTTCCTTCAGTGAGCTCTGTTCACCAAACTTCATCATCCCCGTGGCCCCCCACCCTTTCTTCAACGAACCTTTTTCACCAAACTTCCCCTTCATCATAAAGAAGAGCAATCACACATCAAGAAAATCAAAACAATTTTCAAATTCATTCTAAATAAAATCAATAAGATTGGGGCAAAGGTAAGATTATCTTTCCTATGTTAGAATTTATTAATTAACTAATGAAGAATATACAACCAACATCTTGTAGCCGAACTCAAACAGTTTTTATTGACATGGCAGTAAACTTGTACGTGTGCACCATTAGTGGCTCTCAGCACATCTAACCGATATTCAATGTCAGTCCACATTCACTGCAACATGTCCATATTTACAGTGAAGATGATGTCTGTTATCCCAGTCTTTAGCTCCACGGTGTTTGCTATAGGTGTGTGATATACAATATCCTTAACATACCCCAATACTTGTTTCCTGTACCGGCTTCTGTAAGTATGCTGCATCACAGTCACTTACTTGGTCACATTGAGCCTTTTCTTGCATGGTTGCCATTTTATGGGGTAACACTACTCACTGGAATGAAAAAAAAAGACAATAGAAACTGTTTTAGTTGAGCTATAAGGTGTTAATAACTACATGGTTTTATTATTTAGTAAGTTAATTCTAAAATAGGAAGATAATTTTGGACCACACTGTATATATTTTAATTAGCAGATAAATTGTAATATCATGCCAAAGTTCAGGACTTCTGTATAAATTTATGAAAATCGTATGAAACTCTTATTTAAGTTAATTTTTTGTTACTTTTCAGTTTATTCTCCACATTATAACTATCACACATCCAATGATATTTCACACATACCAGAACTTTTTCTTCTAATTACATCATATAACCTAAAAATTCCAGTTTAAATGCCAAAAAAAAAAAGATGAAGCATCCAAAGCCAGTAGATCACAAATTTTAAGCCTAAAAATTAATTTCAAGCATCATTATTAATTTAGACTAATGGCAATTTGTTTGGGAGAAAGAAAGAAAGAAAAAAAAATATGTTTAATCCAAAATAGAAAAAAAAACTTCATGAAAACCTCATAAAAACATGAATTATGGTAACAAAACTCTAACTTAGATGTTTTTAGAACTCGCCAAGAACTTTGAAATATCTACATCAAGCTAAGTGTATGCATAAACCAAAACATAAAATGATGTAAAAGAGTGAAATACAAACCAGCCCTCATGAATGTTTGAAGTATTATATTACATACTTAAGAGAACAATAATTGGTCATTGTTTTGTTGATAAGCCACACGGACAAATGTAGCATTACCAAAAGACAACTGGCTTTTATAAACATTAGATTTATAAAAAAAATTTCGTTTTATTTTATTGTTGTTTTATTAGTTTAGTGTCCTAGACCTTTTTTATAGTCTGGTTATATTTCTTCAATACTTTGTATATTTTTTGTCATGGACATAACGATATTTTGGATAGTTTTGTATGTGAGTTATATCCATTCAAAACTAAGTCTTCTTTGTTTTGTTTTTTTGTTGTCTTTCATTTAATCTGGCCCAGCATGGCCAGGTGGTTAGGGCGCTCGACTCGCAATCTGCGGGTCGCGGGTTTGAATCCCCGTCCCACCAAACATGCTCGCCCTTTCAGCCGTGGGGGCGTTATAATGTGACGGCCAATCCCACTATTCGTTGGTAAAAGAGTAGCCCAAGAGTTGGCGGTGGGTGGTGATGACTAGCTGCCCTCCCTCTAGTCTTACACTGCTAAATTAGGGACGGCTAGCACAGATAGCCCTCGTGTAGCTTTGCGCGAAATTCAAAAACAAACAATCATTTAATCTACTGAAGGTGTTTATACTGTATTTTGGTTTTGTCATAAGATTGAGTAGAGAGCAATAGAGATAAAACTTTTCTAAACCCTCATTCTCATAAATTATTTGTAATTTTGATTTATTATTATTGTTATAACCTATTTTGTTAACATCATTAATATTTCTTAGTTTGCCATAAGCAGTTCGTACAATTCTGATGTTGTCAATGCCCATATATTGAAACATATAATAGTTTTATATATATATGCACAGTTACTAAATATACTCAACTATACCTAGTGAATATACAGTTGTGTAAATATTCTATAGTATCATTTATTTAGTTAGTTTTTATAGATGTTCTTATCTAGTTGATTTTGTGGGAAATGCTTCATAAGAAGCATTATGGGATTAAGTACTAACAAAAAACTTTTTATTTGTGCATGTCTAAGTCAATTTTTTGTATTACAAATTTTGTGCTTTCTGTATTATGTTTGACAGTTGATAGTTTGTTTTAAAAACATCTTTAATTTAAATAATATCTACCTCTTGTAATATTACTGTGGTTGTTATATACATGTTAACAAAGAAAATTTTGGGTAGGACCTGGAAGGAACCTTAAATAACTTAACTGCTGAGTATGAAAAAGCCACATCAGAAAAGCTTCGTTGTCAACATGAAGCAGAAAATACAACTCGCACAATTGAATTAGCCAATAGGCTTGTTGGAGGACTGGCCTCAGAGAAAGTCAGATGGAGCGAATCTATTACACAGCTGCGTGAACAAGAAAAGATGCTGCCCGGAGATGTACTGTTGACTTGTGCTTTTGTGTCCTATGTTGGCTGTTTCAGTAAGCAGTATAGATTAGATCTAATGGAAAAGCACTGGCTTCCCTTTCTTCAGTCCATGAAGGTAGTTTTAAAGATAAGTTGAATGTAATAAAAGTGTCTTATCAATAGACTTATCACTGATGTTGTTCATAACCATTTTATTTGGTTACCAGTTTTACTTGTTTATAGCCTATTATTTGGTTTCTTACTGAAATTAAAAAATGCAGGATTTTAAATCACTGATGTGTTTCTAGTCCTTTATTTGGTTTCTTATAATAATTAAAAAATCCAGGATGTTAAATCTTTGTTGTTGTTTCTAATCCCTTATTTGGTTTCTTATTGTAATTAAAAAATCCAGGATGTTAAATCTCTCTTGTTGTTTCTAATCCCTTATTTGGTTTCTTATTGTAATTAAAAAATCCAGGATGTTAAATCTCTGTTGTTGTTTATAACCTATTATTTGGTTTCTTATAATGATTAAAATAATCCAGGATGTTAAATCTCTGTTGTTGTTTCTAGTCCCTTATTTGGTTTCTTATAATAATTAAAAAATCCAGGATGTTAAATCTCTGTTGTTGTTTATAACCCTTTACTTGGTTTCTTATTGTAATTAAAAAATCCAGGATGTTAAATCTCTCTTGTTGTTTATAATCCTTTACTTGGTTTCTTATTGTAATTAAAATAATCCAGGATGTTAAATCTCTGATGTTGTTTATAGTCCCTTATTTGGTTTCTTATAATGATTAAAATAATCCAGGATGTTAAATCTCTGTTGTTGTTTATAGCCTATTATTTGGTTTCTTATAATGATTAAAATAATCCAGGATGTTAAATCAGTGATGTTACTTATAAACCCTTATTTACTTTCTTATAATTATTAAAAAATCCAAGATTTTTAATTATCAAAGCCCTTTATTTGGTTGTTATTTTTAACAAAAGTTCAAGGTTTTTATATCCTTTCAGTTAGCTAATAGTATTTTTTTAACACACATTTACATAAACAACATTCAAATTAGTATATAAACTAGATATGTTCCTTTGTTTGGACATTTTTCTTAAATAGTGTAAATTTGTTGAGTAGCCACATTACAAAATGGAGAGAATTTGATTCAAAATGACAAATTTCTTAGATTCCAATTCCAATTACTGAAGGCCTAAACCACCTATCTCTGTTAACTGATGATGCTACTATTGCTCAGTGGAATAACGAAGGGCTGCCGGGGGATCAAACGTCAGCAGAAAATGCTACAATTTTAAATAATTCCGAACGCTGGCCGTTAATTATTGATCCCCAGCTTCAAGGAATAAAGTGGATAAAGAACAGATATGGGGAAAAGTTGAAAGTTATTAGATTAGAACAGAGAGGGTGAGTACTCAACTTACAGTGATGTAATATAGACACTTTCAGTTGATATTTAATTCAAAAGCTGGCCATTAATTATTGATCCCCAGCTTCAAGGAATAAAGTGGATAAAGAACAGATATAGGGAAAAGTTGAAAGTTATTAGATTAGAACAGAGAGGGTGAGTACTCAACTTACAGTGATGTAATATAGACACTTTCAGTTGATATTTAATTCAAAAGTTTGTTTAAATGTAACATTTTAGTAAAATATTTTGTGATCATTATATGAGCTGATGACCTCATGAGAGTTGGAAGTAACACTGAATAACTGTATTTGTACTGGCAGTAACATACCTTTAGACACTTTGGTATGAAAACTGATCTCTCCTGGTTCGTTGAAATATTAAAATGTTTTACAATGATTTCTGACAGTGACGTCTAGGAAACATTGATGTACAATGGATGATCACTTTTCTACAAGTTTAGACTGAAAAATGTAATGATTTGCAGAAGTTTTGAAATGTGTATTTTTACTGATCTTGTATGTGTTTACATTCTATGAGATGTGCTGTATGTTATGTAAATGGAAGCAGAGTTAAATAAGACTTTACAATATAAGTTTTTTCTTAAACTTTTCTCTACCACAAGAATTTCTTTCTCCAGTACAGGAACCTATCAAATTTGCAGCTAAAGACATTTTTAATATTCTGTTTTCACCTTGGAGTCATTCCCTTTTTATCTTGGTATGACAGTTATTAATCTGACACATATATATGTCCTTCAGATAAAATATATAGATCTTTTTAATGTGTGTTTTCCAATACAGTACTTCCCTCTTTTCATAAGATTAGCTATTCTCTTTCATTGCTGCCCCCTATATGCGAACTTTTCCTTTACGCATTCCACCAATAGGAGCATAGTATGCTCAGGTGACTCCCTCTATGCACCTCTACCAAACTATCACTTCTCTTGTGGCAGCGCTTGTCTTGCTTTTAGTTTGAGCTATAGTTATTTCTTGAAGTGGTTATAATATTTTATCATACCCAGTTTTCTTGAACGTTACATTACTTCTATCTAATTCTCATTGCCTTTATTTAATACATTTGCTGTTGTCAACTATTGAAGCATGAAGTCAATGTCACCACTTCAGGTGTCTCAATTTCAACAGGCGCTTTATCACAGGCTTCAGGTGCGGGCGACTCGACGGGAGATTTGTTTACATTTATGCGCAGGGAGATTAAACATTACATGGGTCAACCTTTATCTCCAGCAATTGCCCCCCTTCCTCCTGCACCTGTTGAACCTGTGCAGGCTGACAAGGATTTTGTTGACCTGTTTCCACTTTCTGAATTTGCTGTGCCTTCCCATACCTTTCCTGAGAATTCAGTTCGGCCTTCCACAGTTTTTCGGACTATTTCTCAGGTATCCCTCGCTCCTATTTCTTATGACCCAAGTCCTTCCTTACTGCATGAACTTTCTTCCCAACCCTATTTGGTTTTCCTCCATCCACTGACATTTGGGTCCATGCTGAACAATTTGTCTTTCAGTTAGCATGCCTTGTCCCCCACAGGCTTCTGATCAGTCTGCCCTCACTTGTCATCATGCAGACTGTTCTTATCTCGACTAGTAACTATTGGGTTCTGTTTTACCCATTTGGGGGGTGGGCCCCAAATTCCTTGTTAGTTTAACCCATGCCCAATTTTCTCATCTATGTCTTACCCTCCTGAGGGGTTTTCTGGGGCCATCCTCTCCCTCTTTACCTCCATGTTGGCTCATTTGTCATCTTCAGCGTTGGCTTTACATACGTAGTTTCTCTGTTGTTTGGACCTTTTGGGTCGGGATGCTGTCTCATCAAGGGCCCGTTTACCTGCACCTTATCTCTGGGATTTACATGTAGCTTCATTTTTACGGTGTTTCATCTTTGATACAGTCCCAGAGCCTTTGGAATCTCGGGTGGCATCAGTCCAACAACAGTCTACCCTTTCCCATCTGATAGCCCGTTTCTCTCAGTCGGAGCCAAGTGTGGCACCAATTCTGGTTTCTCGTCCCTCCTTCTTGAGGTACCACAGCTGGTCATTTTTCTTGATGATGCACAATACGTTACCAACAGTTCAAGTCACTACCTAGTGGGTTCTGATCCAGCGGTAGCTTGACTTGTGGCCTTTCTTCATCAATGGCACCCTTTCATCAATGATGTTTGGGTTCTTCAAGTTTTGTATAAAGGATTCAAGATCCCATTTCATGCCACATCTCCCTTGTCCCCTGTACCCGTTTCCTTCCCTTCACCTTGGGATCATGTTGTTTGTCAATGTGTATCAGAGGCGATGCAGGACCTCCTCACTCAACAGGCTATTGAACATATTACCCATCATTCACTGGGGTATTACTCCCGTCTATTTGTTGTTCCCAAGAAAACCGGGGACTGGAGGACTGTCATCAATTTATCCTTCCCCAATTACTTTGTTCACCTCATCCGTTTCACCATGGAATCCCACCTCATCCTCTGGTGGGTATTTTTTCTAGATTTATGAGTGACAAAGATGGGCATCACCAATGCTTATCTGCATATTCTTGTCTCAGCACGGTATTATCCATATCTCCTATTCATCCACAGGGTGGTGTACCAGTTTTGTGTCCTACCCTTTGGGCTTGCTTCTGTACCTTATATGTTCTGTTAGGTGGTCAGGGTTTTTGCTCATCATCTTCATGACCTGGAGTTGCGTTTCCATTATTACATGGACGACTGGCTTCTTCTGGCCCATTCTGATTGGAAGCTGACCAGACATACTCACCAGCTGCTTGGATGGGCTGGTTAATCAACTTGGAGAATTCCTACCTACATCCTACCCAATAACTTATACATTTGGGTGTCTTTTTCAACACTCACCTCAGTCGGGCCCAACCTTCTCTCCAACTCCATTCTATGGAATTGTCAGTTTGTCATAGTCTTCTCCCTCACTTTCTGCACGAGAGGTTATATCGCTTTTGGGAATGTGGTCTTCTATAACACTGCTAGTCTCTCTAGGTCATGCACACATGTGATCCTGATTGTGGACTCTGCAAAATCGATTAAACCTTGCTTGGGATCCCTTGGATGCTCCTATTACATTTCCTTCTTCCCTAGCAGATGATCTGATTTGGTGGTTGGACAAGACTCACACATTGGTTGGAGTTCTGCTTTACGAAAGCATCCCTTCAGGGCTGGGGTGCATGGGTCGATCACCAGGAGGCTTTGGGTTATTGGTCTGTAGACAAGCTGTCATTCCATATCAGTCACCAAGGTGGCACCCGGTCAAGATCCCTCTGTTTTGTACATTGGATCTCTATTGTGCCCATGTGCACCACATTCGATTAATTGCATGTTATGTCCCTGGTGCTTTCATCCTAGTGGCGGACTGTCTTTCTCACCCCGGTATTCCTCTCATTGATGCACTTGCCACTGTCCTTCTTTTAGTCCCCAGTACCTCATTCTCAGACTTTGTTTGTTGATGCCTTCAGCCAAGATTGGTCACACAAATTCCTATATGTATATCATTCTATCCGATTGCTTCAGTAGGTGGTTTCCCTAATACATGCCACTCCATGCCAGGTTCTTCTGATAGCTCCCTATTGGCTGGCTCAACCGTGGTTTCCTTGTTTGCACCAACTACAATTATTCTCTCCTGTACCACTTCCCTTATTCCCCAACCTCCTTCGTCAACCCCAATCACCTGTTCAACATCCCACCATTCACATCCTTCGTCTTTACGCCTGGCTTTTGTCTGGTCCTTGGCAAGGAGATCTAGTTTCTACTGTCGTGTAGCTTTCCATTTGGCTCAATCCATATATCTTCTATAGAAGTATATCAATGGAAGTGGAAAGTCTTTCACAAATGGTTCCATGCTCGTGGATTTCCAGCTGCTTGACCTACTGTGGCTGGTGTCTGTGAGTTTCTCATGTGGCTTTTTGACCGGGGGTCTTTGATCCCCTCGATTTTATGGTATTGGGCAGCCTTGTACCATACTTTTCATCTTTCCCATTACCATACAATCTTCGCTTTGCTTGTCCTTAGCATTTTAGTCTGTTCCTTCCAGATTCATTGCTTTCCCCGAAAACCTACTTTTCCAAACTGGGATATTAATTTGGTCCTCCATTCCTTTACTTTACCTCCAATTGAACCTCTTTTCTTCATGTTCTATGTTTCATTTTTCCCTTAAAGTGTATTTCCTTTTGGCCTGTATTCATTGACGGTCTGACTTATTTGCCATCGATGTTACACGCACACTTTACCACCATACCTGTCTTCTCCTTTATCTAGATCGTTCTTTCCTCCCAAAAACCTCAGCGCCTCAAGAGGGTAACTCTTCCTTTTTGCCTATTTCTCTTCTCTATATTTCTTATCTCTACCCTCGTCCCAATCCGGATAGACTTCAATGTCCAGTGAGTGCCCTTCGTTGCCAGCACGGCTTCCTTCCATGGTTCCCATTCCCAACTCTTTATCCCGTGGCAGTCTTCTTCGTCTGGAGGTCTATCCCCTTCTACCCTGGGATCATCATTTGATACAGTTGGCTTATCACCCTTCCCACCGGAATGTTTTCAGAGTAACTTCTCACCAAATCTGACACCTAACCTTTTCCCCTTGCTTCTTGTCTTCATTGGCCTTTGGAGGAAATCCTGCAATTGGGCATGTGGACCATCCCTAACATGTTCATCTCTCATTATTTACATATCTTGGTTTCATCTTCCTTGGCTGTTCTTCAAACTTCGATGTGACTCTAAGACTGGATAAGTCTCTCTCTTAATGTTTTATTTTATTTCAGGAGCCCATCCTTACATGGATCCCGCTTTGTGGCAAGTGGTGCCTGACCAGGTATTCTTTAACTTTAAATTGACACTGTACAGCCATGTTGACTTAAGCTTTATCTTCCATGGCTTCGCAATGCTCACCATTGAGGTGGGGTATTTCACAAGATCGCTTGTAGGTGCATAACCTCACGATTTTTGCTTCATAAATTTGCCTGTTTCGGACCGTACCACTCATAGACTTCATAGGTAAAGCAGAAGAGGATAGCTACTCATCCTTGCTATACCTCTACTGAATAAATCAATATGGTCTCAAAATAGGGTTTTGTGATCAGCCATTGCACTGTCTCAGGTGATGAAGTTCCTCCGGATTCTCCAATGCATTCTCACCCCCCTTTTCTTCTCGTGGAATATGGGAGTCTTGAATTAGCATTAAAAATTAGTCAGTAATCAAATATCTTTTTTTTAAATTTACAACTCACCAAAATACATTTTGTGAGATATAAAAGTATTCCTTTCACTCCAAATTATCGTTTTTACTTTTAGTTACTATCTCCTAAATAAAAAAATAGAACAAAATAATTTTGTGATTACTAAAAACAACTGAAAGAAGTATGTTTTTGTATTCATTGTATTAATATTGCAAGAAACTTCAACTTAAAATATATGGTTATTTGGAAAAATACTGTATTGATTTGTAGCTATATAATATCTATCTCTATAGCTGTATAATTATAAAGAGGATATTTTTTATATGAATTAAACAAAGATACATATGTTTTAATTTTAGGGCATAAATATTGAAATTATCTAAAGTTATAGTTTTTTTTAATGTTTAGATATTTGGATGTGCTTGAGCAAGCAGTGTCCTCGGGATGTACAGTCCTGATTGAAAACCTGGGAGAAGCTGTTGATCCTGTTCTAGACTCGGTTATTGGTAGAAACACAATCAAGAAAGGAAGGTTGCCCATTATATATTTGTATCTTAACTTCCATTATGTAGACTTCATTACAACTTACTTGTGTTTAGAAAGAAGTACTAGTCATCCATATGGACATTTACAATCCCATGATAACGATAAAAACCATCTTGTCCTGTTTATATGGGAATGTATATATTTTTATATATGAATCAAACCATTATAAGTTAACTAATTTGAGTGTTTATAACTTAAAATGGAACCAGTCAGATACATAGGGTATGTTATTTCACAAATGCATACATTTTTCTTACTACATACAAGCATATATTACTGAAGAGCTTGTGATAAAAAGTTATTTGTTGTTGGTAGTGGTTCTCTCTAAGTAATCTGGTAATATTGTGTAGTAAACAGAATAAATAACCAGTCCCTTCATACATAGGTTTTAACTCTTAAGTTATTTGTTGTTGGTAGTGGTTCTCTCTAAGTAATCTGGTGATATTGTATAGTAAACAGAATAACCAGTCCTTCATACTTGGGTTTTAACTCTGTTGTTGATAGTGTTTCTCTCTAAGTAATCTGGTAAGATTGTATAGTAAACAGAATAACCAGACCCTTCATACTTAGGTTTTAACTCTGTTGTTGGTAGTGTTTCTCTCTAAGTAATCTGGTAAGATTGTATAGTAAACAGAATAACCAGACCCTTCATACTTAGGTTTTAACTCTGTTGTTGGTAGTGGTTCTCTCTAAGTAATCTGGTGATATTGTATAGTAAACAGAATAACCAGACCCTTCATACTTAGGTTTTAACTCTTAAGTTATTTACTGTTGATAGTGTTTCTCTCTAAGTAATCTGGTAATATTGTATAGTAAACAGAATAACCAGTCCCTTCATACTTAGGTTTTAACTCTTAAGTTATTTGTTGTTGGTGGTGTTTCTCTCTAAGTAATCTGGTAATATTGTATAGTAAACAGAATAACCAGTCCCTTCATACTTAGGTTT
>NW_013674589.1:16727-25625 GCF_000517525.1 Limulus polyphemus
ATTTGTAAGGTTAAGTGAAACATCAGTATTTGTAAGGTTAAGTGAAACATCGGTATTTGTAAGGTTATGTGAAACATCAGTATTTGTAAGGCTAAGTGAAACATCGGTATTTGTAAGGTTAAGTGAAACATTGGTATTTGTAAGGTTATGTGAAACATCGGTATTTGTAAGGCTAAGTGAAACATTGGTATTTGTAAGGCTATGTGAAACATCGGTATTTGTAAGGCTAAGTGAAACATTGGTATTTGTAAGGCTAAGTAAAACATTGGTATTTGTAAGGCTATGTGAAACATCGGTATTTGTAAGGCTAAGTAAAACATCAGTATTTGTAAGGTTAAGTGAAACATCGGTATTTGTAAGGTTATGTGAAACATCGGTATTTGTAAGGCTAAGTGAAACATCGGTATTTGTAAGGTTAAGTAAAACATCAGTATTTGTAAGGCTAAGTGAAACATCGGTATTTGTAAGGTTAAGTGAAACATCGGTATTTATAAGGTTAAATGAAACATCGGTATTTATAAGGTTAAGTGAAACATGAGTATTATGAGATCACCACAGTAGTGTAAAGGTAGATACTCGAACAGTATATGCAGGTAAATTAGTGTTTTTTACTAACTGATTACTTTAACTTCATGTGCTACATACACACTTACCTGACTGAAATTATTTAGGGCTTTATGAAGATTTGCAAACATTCCAGTTGGAGGTTCATTGGTAATCTTGATAGAAGACTCGAGGATCCCCTGAGGAATAATATGAGCATCTGGAGTACCTGCAGGCTCAGCACTCATGAACACCCTGAAATCAGAGTGACTGCCTTCACTAAATTGTTCCAACAGTTTTTCTAAAGACGGAAGCCAGCTCTTCACCAGGTGAATATTCTGTAAAATAATACAAGTATGAACCCTGCTTTAGTGATGGGAGCACAGGTAGTTAGTATGTGATAAACAATGCAATCTCTACACCCACCACACACACACAGTATAAACTGTATACATACAGTATTACCAACAAGATCCTAAAACTGTGGCTTACATAATCTGTACAGTGACACAGATATATTTTATAACATAACAAGATGTGAATACTATATTTCCCACCATCAAAGTTTCCTAATTAAACTTCTATTTCTCAGTAAAAGCTGAACATTTCTCGACACACACACCTGTAGAATAACCCAATGACCCTGCTCAGCTGCAACCTTTAATGCCCGTTCAGCCACCACTTCTTGTCCTTGGCCAAGTGATACGTTATGAAAACTGCCGCTATCAAAAGTAAACCCTATCTTTTTCCCATACACTTCTACATCCTTTAGGGGGTCCACTCCTGGGGAAAGGATGAAAAAAATTGGAGTGGAAGGGCTGGACTCCTCAAAAGACTTGGCAAATTCCATCGTGTGACCTTCAACATATTTACTGCCCAGTTTCTCCTCAACAAACTTCCTGAAAAAATATATTACTTTAGGTGAATGTTTTTTACATAAAATAGTATCAGCATCAGAAGAGCTAACACACTCGTGATTCTATAATAAGATAGTTGAATAAGGCATAAAAATAACTTAATATTCATTTTTCATGTTATTCAAACATGTTAGATTATAATTTAGGAAAAGCCTCACAGAAAGATGATCCATAGAAGAAAAACATCAAACTTACTCTATACCTTACATAGATGAGCTCAAAACACTAATTACAAAGTTATTGTATACGAGGTACTAAACGTTTTATCCATATGTTAATAAAATTCATTATATAATGTGATATGGTTATTTGAATGTTGATCCTTCTGTAAAGAAGTTATCAAAGGACTTAAGATCTCATTTGATAACCAACAAATGTGCTCACAAAATGATCCAACAAACTATTAAACCAGTTCCTGGAAGATAAAATCATATGATCCAACAAACTATTAAACCAGTTTCTGGAAGATAAAATCACATAATCCAACAAACTTGAACTTTCAGACTTTTTCAACTGAATTACAGCATGGTGTAACAAGTGGCAGATTTTTATCAATCTCAAAAACTCAGGTGATTATTTTCCACAAAAGTTGAGATAATAAATTTATTAAAGAAAGACGCACTGAAATATAAAACACACTCATAATTAACGTTTTTTGGTAGTACATTCAATAATCAGTTCATACTTCTGTAAATTCCACATCTTTGATGTACAGAAAATCACATTTATGGGTCTAAATCTTTCACTCTTTTACATATCTAAAAAGATTACGTTAGATCACTAATGGAATACAGCTGTATGATAAACTACAAACACTTCAAATCTGTGTATTACATATAGCACTCCCTTTCAAACCTATACTCCGGTTAAAAGGGGTAATAAGTTTTCCATGAGGAGGGGGTGGTGATTGTTATGGTAGAAAATTGTGTTGAGAAATATTTCCTTTTTGTAAATTTATGTAATATGTTCTCAACTGTTGGAATGGTTGAGACTTTATCTACGTCGGATGTCGGTTAAAAGGGGTAATAAGTTTTCCATGAGGAGGGGGTGGTGATTGTTATGGTAGAAAATTGTGTTGAGAAATATTTCCTTTTTGTAAATTTATGTAATATGTTCTCAACTGTTGGAATGGTTGAGACTTTATCTACGTCGGATGTCTTTTCATAGACACTAGAAAACTACACTTTTTTTGTAGGAATTTGGTGTTTAATACTTGGGGTTTTGAGAAATTAGAAAATGGAGTGCCCAAATAAAAACTTTCATTTGTTCTGCACTGAAAAGTCTACTCAGCCAGTGCTCAAGCTGGAACTGAAGAGAAATGCTATTATAATGTCAAGATATGTTTGAATTTTAAACAAAATAATCAATCTAAAATCACTTACAGTGAAAGTAAAGTCTCTCCATTTGGTAATTAACACCTGTAAAACCATAGACACTGAAACTGCTACTAAGTGTTGAGGAGGTTTTACAGGTGTAACACTTAGTAGCAGTTTCTCCTCGTAGACACTACACCTGTAAAACCTGTTTTCCCTTTCTCAGTATGTTAGTTTTATTTGAAATAACTAGTTCACTAACATGAGATTTATACTGTCATGTAAGTGTTTTCCCTTTCTCAGTGTGTTAATTTTATTTGAAATAACTAGTTCACTAACACGTGATTCACAGATTTAATGTCAGGCCTTGTCAGTACTTGGGAGGGTGACGATGGCACTAATACTTTACTGGCACAGCAGTAAGTCTCAAGGCTTATAAGACTGAAATCCAGATTTCAGTATTCATGGTGAGCACAGCACATACAGTCCATTGTGTAACATTGTGCTTAACAAGAAGCCAACAAACACAGACTTCAATCCTGATAAGTTGAACTGTTATCTTCAGATAAGTGATGACCTTACTTTACAACATTTCATCTACAAAACTTATAGACATCGACACAGCTGCTCAGTGTTTCACTTGTAAAACCTCGTCAGTCTCTAACACTGCTGCTCAGTGTTTCACTTGTAAAACCTCCTCAGTCTCTAACACAGCTGCTCAGTGTTTCACTTGTAAAACCTCCTAAGTCTCTAACTCTGCTGCTCAGTGTCATAGTTTTTCTATTTCTAGATACACTAAAAGTATCAGCACATTTTTATAACTAGAATATCTTGATTCTGTATTTTCATATTCAATTCTAAATGTTGTCAGTAACAGCTTTTGATGCAATGTTTGCATAGAGATAGCATCATTTATAGAAAAATATTGTTCATTAATACTTAATGTTGATCTCAGTGTGGCAACATTGTATTTTAAATTTACAAAATATATATTCACTAAAATGATATTTCCCGAAGTATAGAAAAAAAGTAAAAATAGATAATTTGAAAATTTTTTAAAAGTATGATTATAAACTAACCATTTAGTGATTTTGTCAACTCACAAAATACACGGTTGGTTGAAACCGTTTATATGAGAGTACGTTTTTTATTATTAAGGAATTGTTTGTGTGTATGTTCATAATGAAATAATAATATTCTATATAGACATTATCTGCTATGGAAGAATTTGGAAACTTAGACAGAGATATCGAAGGTTCTGCTAAACGCTGGAAGAAATTTGTTGACAATGAATGTCCTGAGAAAGAAAAACTTCCTCAAGAATGGAAAAACAAATCATCACTCCAACAGTTGTGTGTTATGAGATGCTTGAGACCTGACCGGATGACCTATGCTGTCATGTAAGTATTTTCCATTTCTCAGAATGTTAGTTTTTATTTGAAATAACTAGTTCACTAACATGAGATTCATACTGTCATGTAAGTGTTTTCCCTTTCTCAGTATGTTAGTTTTATTTGAAATAACTAGTTCACTAACATGAGATTCATACTGTCATGTAAGTGTTTTCCCTTTCTCAGTATGTTAGTTTTATTTGAAATAACTAGTTCACTAACATGAGATTCATACTGTCATGTAAGTATTACCTACATACATCAACTTCAGTAATAGTTTTTCTAGATACAGTATCATCTACATACATCAACTTCAGTAATAGTCTTTCTAGATACAGTATCATTTACATACATCAACTTCAGTAATAGTCTTTCTAGATACAGTATCATCTACATACATCAACTCCAGTAACAGTCTTTCTAGATACAATACTACCTACATACATCAACTTCAGTTATCTAGAAAGACTGTTACTGAAGTTGATGTATGTAGATGATACTGTATCTAGAAAGACTTTTTAACTCTTCATTTTAACTCTCTTTATTCCAGAGCTATTAAGATTGGTGATAAAGAAGTGGAATATAATGAGGATTTTAAGTTAATCTTACACACCAAATTGGCTAACCCCCATTACAAACCAGAAATGCAAGCCCAGACAACATTAATAAATTTCACAGTTACCAGGGATGGGTTAGAAGATCAACTGTTAGCCAAGGTTGTCAGCAAGGAAAGACCTGACTTGGAGCAGCTGAAAGTAGGTTTTATACACCATTCATGTACCTTTAGAGAATTAAGCTTTGATGCTGTGCAGATGTGATCTTCTAAATGAGATGAAGTTACAGAGTATTGAAAATATTTACAAGTTTTGTGTTTGAAGAAGCATTTTCTTTATTTTATACATATGGCTGAAACTCTTTGTTGTGCATTACAAATACTTAAATCTCAAACATCATTTGAAATTGTTAGTATGGTAACATCTGACTGATATTAGTTGCTGTCTTAGTTTGTATTTAACTCTATTTTTTTTATTCAGGCTAATCTAACAAAACAGCAGAATGACTTTAAAATAAAACTAAAAGAACTCGAAGACTCCTTGTTGTCCCGGCTTTCTGCCGCCGAAGGTAACTTTTTAGGTGATACGGCTCTGGTAGAAAACCTGGAAATCACGAAGCGTACTGCAGCAGAGATTGAAATCAAAGTAGCTGAAGCAAGAGAAACAGAAGTCGAGATCAACGAAACAAGAGAGGTCTATCGACCTGCTGCTACACGATCGTCACTCTTATACTTCATCCTAAACGACCTCAATAAGATCAACCCCATATATCAGTTTTCTCTAAAGGTATCTTGAAGGAGATAATATGTAGTTTTTGTCTCATATTAAGCTAGTTTCTAAAACATTTATTTGCCATTGTTTTTATTTTTGGTTCCTACAACAAATGTAGCATTTTCTAGTTTATGTAAACTAGGTAGTCTTTATTCTTATTGTTTACTTTGCTACACAATGGACTGTCTGCACTCTGTCCACTATGGGAATCAAACCCTAGATTTTAGTGTTGTAAGTCCATAAACTTGCCACAGATCCATCGGGGGACAACTAGGTAATCTTGTATTAAAGCACTTAAGCTCCTTTCACAAGGTTGAAATTGTTCTAAAAATTATTAATTTCACATTAAGACAGAATTTCTAAAAAGTTTGATTAAAACTGGAACTGTGACCACTAACATTTTCACAGTCCTGAGAATGTTCCTTTTATCTTTATAGGCTTTTAATGTGGTTTTTCATAAAGCTATTGAGCGAGCAGATCAGAGTGAAGATGTGAAACAGAGAGTAGAGAACCTTATTGATTGTATCACTTTCTCAGTTTTTGTCTACACTTCCAGAGGACTTTTTGAGAATGATAAGATAATCTTTACAGCTCAAATGGCTTTTCAGGTGAGTCTTGTGTATACTTTTATTTCTGTTTGAACGAAATTATCGAGTGTCATGTTAACAACCCCGATTATAACTGAACATAATTTATTTAATTTTGTATACCTATTAGAGTTGGCAGAATTCAAACTTTTATTTTTACAGTAATGCATTAACTCTAGTTTTTACCAGGTTTTTTATTAATAGACTGATTTATTCATAAGTATTGTTAAGTGACATTCAAAACAGTGGTCTTATTATTTATTTATTTTATTGTCTTGAATAATAATTATTAGGAAATAGTGTTATTTGGCTTTTTTTACAAGCTTTTCTGAAATTTGCTACAAGTATTGAGAGCTATTTGAGTTTCGTCTTCATTAATTTAAGTTGATCAACATCTTCTTTATTCTGTACTTTGTTTTCTTTTCTGTTGTACATGTACAAATGATTTTTTTTTTCTCTTAACAGAGAGATTTGGATTTTTAGTACATTGTTGTTTTTGTATGAACCTGCTATATAATTACATGGATGTAGCTGGAAACTGGTTGAGGTTGTTAACTGATTTCATTGTTAAGTAACTTATGTTTGGTTTGATATTGTTGAAATAAAGGTTTGGTTTTAAGTTATTGATTAACAATGTAAATGTTGTAAAAATATCAAAACTTTGTTGCTTGTAATGAAAATAACATGTCTGATATCGTCTTCCCAAATTTCTCTATCTTAACTTACAAACTTAACCAGAATATTACAGAAGAAATCATGAAATTAAATTGGTATAATTTGATAATACTGGAGTTGTTTTTAATAGAGTTGATGGAATAGCTCTTGAGTATAAACCAGTAATTTGGTGTTTTGACAGTTCATAATGTTCTTCGTAAAAAAAAATCGAATGCATTGTTTCGTCAGTTTTTATCCTCACTGTTAACAACAATTTGTATATAAACCCAATAATGTTTCACTAGATATAGATACCGTAGATCTAAATCCCTATACAAAGCTAACAATGAAAAATAATCTATGTAATAAAAATGTATTAATTAGAATTATTTAAGATTGATTATATTAAGGAAGAATAGAATACACCTTAGTTATGAAACACTAGTTGTTAGTTTGAATAATTTGTTTAAACCCATATTATATCAACCCCTTTACCTGCTGCTCTTCGTAATGTGTAAAATGTTTGTCTTAAGAACATTACTGTAACAAATGTTTTTTACTGTATGATTGTTATTGATTAACAACGTGTCACATATTTATGTAATTTGATGAGTTTCACAGTGCATAAAGTACAACTATACGAGTAATGCTAGTTGTTAGAAATTTTGTAAGATGTGTTGTATATTTTGTGTTAATTGGGGTTATAGCAATATAATTGTTTTTATGTTTATAAAGGGTTAAAAACAGACACCTTGATAAATATTTCAAATTAACTGATTAGCAGGAATGACAGACTGAAATATACTTTTTTTTATTGCACGATGTGTGATTGTTTAGCTGCTCTTCATTATAATGAGATGTTATTTTTATTCTTTTTAAACTCGTATTACATGTAACTAAACAGCAAAGTAATATCAGATTGTATGTTTTCTTATTTTTAGATCCTCTTATTAAACAAAGAAATTAATGTATCAGATCTTGACTTTTTGTTACGGTTTCCTGTTCAACCAAATGTAATAAGCCCCGTTGACTTCCTGTCCAACATCAGCTGGGGTGGTGTGAAAGTAAGCCTTTTTTTTCCATACATTTTTTCAGGACACAGGCATTTATCACAACTCTTGTTTTTGTAATTATAGTTATTATTCCTAATTTTTGTTTAAATATTTTCACATCACAGTTTATTAAAAGTGTTCTTGCTGTAAAATGTGCTAATTATGATAGCTTATTTCCAGTAATACTTACCTCCATTCACACTACAACTATTACTTGACTGTTAGAGTTTCTTATCCTTTGCCCATCTAAACATTGGTCTGATTTTTGTTCACTTGCTCTAGTCTTTAATTGCCCTTGACAATATCTGTCTCTTGACACTCTCCACGTACGTCAATGTGCCCTCTATCTTGGAACCGTATATAAGCACCTCCTTCAGCTAATATTGTCACTTTTTCTCAATAAAGCAGTTCACTAATGGGTTTCTCTGTAGTACGACTGTTGGAGATACTTTGAGTATTTTTTAGTCGTACCTATTTGATTAAAAAAAAACTTTACGTTTGGCAAGCTGATTTAATGCATGAATTCTCAGATTAATGTATCCAGCATGTAGGCAAATCAGGTCTCTCGTATCCCACCTCTGATATCTATTGTTGCTCATGAATTGGGGTGGGGGGGTCTCTTTTGGTTGAGGCTGTCCATGACCTTATCCACAGTGAGATGGAGACATAGATTCAATCTGGTGGTTTCTCCAGGGTGTTCTGAGGCTGCACTTGCTAGTGATCCTGGATATTCTGGACAGAATTTAGATTTGCTTTTTCTAGCCCATTTCTTTACTCTGTTGGCTTCTCATGAGGCTAATTTGGATCAGTTACCTTTGGCTCCTTTTCTTCCGTTGTATGTCATTTGTGTGATGTTTTGGGTTTTTCCCGGTTGCTTTTGAGTCTAAACCAGAATTTGTACCACAATTAGATGATATATTAACAGTCTGTAGCTTTCATATTAAAAAAAGATAATTTCCAACTTAAATGAATATTATTGGAAGACACTTCATGCTTACATCACAGAGTACTTAACTTTAAAAACAAAGCAGAGAAGAAAAATAGTTCTGAAGATTATCTTAGTAAACAGAATAACCAGTCCCTTCATACTTAGGATACAATATTACCAGATTACTT
>NW_013674590.1:0-1082 GCF_000517525.1 Limulus polyphemus
ATGATAGTTCTAGAAACGTTGCGTCATAGTAGTCACGTGACTGCTGACGCAACAATACGTTATATATATCTACTATTTAAAATGATCCCTTAGATAGAATATTATTGAGCAACTAGAACTGCACTTGACAAAAAATGACAATCTGTCTAGCATGCAAGAGCTAGTCACGTCTTTCAACATGTGTGTCTGTCAGTAGTGGATACAGAAGTGACGTTCCGAGGGTTCGAACCCCGCTCTATTCCATGTGAAGCGCCTGCAATATGCAACATATTTTTTATTGTATTTGGATTTTGTAAAATCCAAAAAAAATCATTATAAAAGAATTAAAATCAAATCGTTGTATAAGTTTCATTATGTCAATGGCACAGCGGTATGTCTCCAAACCGAGCTTCGATACCCGTGATGGGCAGAGCTTAGATAACCCTTTCTGTAGCTTTGTGCTTCATTACAAACACTTATTGAGGAAACCCTACACATAAAGAAGACTTAAATAGAGCTACTACTAGGTATAATCCACATTTCCCAAAGGTTCCAGGAAAATAATTCGCAATTGTCATTCACTCTATTTCGTATGATCACATTTATGATATGGCGGAAATCGGAATTGTTACAATATTGTTGTTGTTTGGTGCTTCATGGCGCAAAACAACCGGTAAAAACGATGAAAATAAATTAAAGTAAAATGTAAAAATACAGTGAGTTAAAACCAATACATGTCGATAAAAGATTTATATATAATTAAAAAGGCCTATAGTGTGTAAAAAATTAAAAATACAATATAATCGGACAGTGTCACCATTACCAATGACACTGTCCAGCATCAGGAGTAAACTTTTAGATAAAATGTGTCTAAAATGATGCTGCTGCACATGGTCGTAACGACGGCATGACAGTAAAATGTGGGCTATTGTGACTTGAGTGTCACAATATCTACACATTGGTAGGTCAATGCTCACTAAAAGAAAACGATGGGTTAAAAAACTATGACCAATGCGTAGCCTTGCCAGGACTACTTCCTCCTTTAAAGAAGCAAGACAGCCAAAGACCAACAGAAGATTTGATCTGGAAAAGCTTGTTATGGC
>NW_013674590.1:1858-6109 GCF_000517525.1 Limulus polyphemus
AGTGTAAACAGTACAATTACTCTACTTCATAGCTTTTACATGATCCAGGGCAAGATAAATAACATACAACTCGGCAGTGAACACAATCCCAGGTGCGATGCCATGGTAAAGATCGAAGCTTGGTAGCATATTGTATAGAAAGTTGCAAATGTTGGAGGTGAAGAGAAGGTTCTTGGGAGTCAGTGTACAAACTCTGGACTGGAGAAGTGTGAAAAGCATTGGTGCAGAGCCAAAGCCCCAGATGGTTAAAGAGGTCCAGCATCTTCAGGGCCGAGGTCCTGGTGGAACCATAGACAAAAGACCCATAGTCCAGTTTGGATCGAATCAGAGCACAATAAATCCTGAGCATAGAACATTGTTCCACTCCGCAGGAGCTGAGAGAGAGGACACAGAGGATGTTGAGAGCCCTTGTACACTTGACACATAGCTGCTTGATAAGTGGAATGAAGCTAAACTTATGGTGAAAGATAAGTTCCAAGAACTTTGCCTCAGGGACCACATGAATAACTATATTGCTGAAACGGAGCTCGAGATCGGGGTAGAGACCTCGTTGCAAATCGGTTTGGAAAAAGAAAATTTAAAACCATTTGCAGTGGTCCATGTCAACAACTGTTTAAGGGCAGTCTTAAGCTGCCACTCAATAAACCTCATGTTAGACGACTGATACGGGATGGGGATGTTGTCGATATAGAGCCCATTTGCAAGATTTCTAGTGATGGCATTAAATTTAAAACTAAAAAGTGTGACACTCAAGACACAGCCCTGAGGGACTCCAAGTTCCTATGGAAAGGAATGGGAAAGAGTTGAACCCACACGGACTTGGAATCGCCTGTTCAGTAAAAAGTTGTGAATAAAAATGGGTAAATGACCATGCAACCCATAGGTGTGGAGGTCCCGCAAAATTCCATACCTCCACATAGTGTCATAAGCCTTCTCGAGATTGAATAACACAGAAACAAGGTGTTCTCTCTTGAGAAAGGCTTCCATATTGATGTTTCAAGTTGAGTCAGCTGGTCCATGGTGGAGCACTGTCAACTGAACCCACACTGGGTGGGCGAGAGGAGCATGTTTGATTCCAGGAACCAAACAAGACGAGCATTAACTTTCCTTTCTAGGACGTTGCAAATACAACTAATCAAAGTGATGTGACGATAATTAGAAGGAATTTTGGGATCCTTCCCAGGTTTAGAGAAAGGGAGGACAATAGCCTGGTGCCAAGCATCAGGAAAAATATGCTCCTGCCAGATCCAGTTAAAAATAACCAGAAGAGTAGCAAGAGTAGCAGGAGAGAGATGGCACATCATCTTGTAATGAACATCATCAAGTCCGACTGATGTACTACCAGACTGATGAAGAGCAAGTTTGAGTTCCACCAGTGTAAAGGAGCAATTATAATCATAGAGATGATTGGCCCAAAAGGAAAGAGATTTTATGGCCAGGAAGAAACGGAAGTGCTAGAAGCATGAGAAAAGCTTTTGCCGAGAGCATCAGCAATGCTCTGGACATCAGCAACTTCCTGGCCATTGGAGAGCAAGATGAATAGGGGATGTGAAGCATACCTCCCAGTGACTTTCCGAATCTTGTCCCATAAAGTTTTGGACGTGGTGGTAGAAGAGATGCTAGTAGTGAACTTAATCCAAGACTCCTTTTGGATTTGACATCGAACTTGCCAAGCATGGGCATGGGCCCAAAGATAAACAATGCAGTTAGAAAGAGGGGATACTGTTGGATGGTATCCCAGGCCCGTTTTTGAGCCTTCTGTGCCTCCTGGCAGGCAGAACTCCACCATGGATGAGGATACCGTGGAAAACGTGTCGAGGTTTTAGGAATAGAATGAACAGCTGCCTAGACAATACAGTCAGTAACTGCAACCACACAATCGTCTATTGATTACAGACAGACAAAGGCAGGATTAAGTTCAGGGAAAGAGGTGAAACATGGCCAGTAAGCCTGATCCAGCTTCCACCATGGCACTCGGGTTGGGTGCCATCAACCATGGCCAACTTCTCTCAGTATGATAGGAGAATGATCACTGCCCCATGGATCACTGTTGACTTCCAAGAAAAGCGAGTGAAAAGTGTAGGGGAGGAAATCGAGAAATCAATGGCAGTGAAAGACTGACTAGGTGCATGAAAATAAGTATATGTTCCAGTATTGAAGAGAGAAAAGTTTCGATCCGAGAGCATATGCTCTATGGAACAACCCCTCCCATCAATATCATCACCACCCCAGAGTGGGTTGTGGCCATTAAAGTCTCCCAGAAGTAAAAAAGGAGGTGGCAACTAGTCAATGAGAGCATCGAGGTCCGAATGATCACAAGTCTCCCCAGGAGACAGGTAGAGAGAACAAACAGTGATGGCACAACCCAAGGAAACATGTATGGCTATGGCCTACAAGGGTGTATCGAGGACACAGATAAGGAGGGAAGATGCTGGTAGACCAGCAGTGCCACCCTTCTGTGTTCCCGCCCATCACACAACCTGTCATTCCTATACAAAGAAAACTGCCGAAAAGTGACTGTATCGGTAGGTTTCAGAAATGTTTCCTGTAAGGAGAGACACACAGGATGATAAGAGTCAATCAAGGCCTTAATGTCATCGAGATTAGAACGAAAACCTCGACAAATCTACTGTATCAAAGTGGCAATTTTTATGTAGATTTAGGAGAACAGGGTGTAGAATCCTTTGGTTTACCACCATGCCATTTTTCTTTACTAGATGGAGGTTGATCAACCCCCATGGATCCTGTCCTTGATCGAGTGGGCAGATCTCTGTCATCAGAGTGAGTATCCAATGACTGAAGACGTGATTGAATGATCATCCTGCATTTAGGGGCCAAAGAAGGACCCACATGGACACTAGAGGCTAGTGCCTGAGTAGGTTGACCCAGACAGTCACTGGAAGGAATAGTGGGGACAGAGATTGGAGTAGATGTGGACCTACCAACTCTATTACCCATGGAGGGCAGAAGACCCCTCACATGACATAAAAACTCAGATGGAGGCACACAAAGGTCCGTCTGCACTCCCACTGTAGCAGTGGAGCGTAGTGCAGTGGCATATGTCCCTGATGTAGTAGGGAACAATAGCTTCCAAGCCTCAGGATAAGAGATGTTATTAAGTCTTCAAATGCTGTACCTCTTACTCCTCCATCACCTTAGGTTAAGACCTAAAGTAAGAGGGGTGGGAACCACTAATATTAACACAGTGAGGGTCCAGTTTGCACTCGTAGGCATCATGGTCCTTGCCACCACAACGAGCAAACATCACAGAACCATGATGTCTTTCAGTGACCAAACCACTGGCACTGAAAACATCGGTGAAAGTTGGGAATATAGGGTCATACTTTACAGTTCAAATAACCTGCCTTAATGGCGGCAGGTGGACGTGGTGATGAAAACGTCAAAATCAAAACTGAGGTCGGCACCATAATTCCATATTGACGAGTGGAGATCCTTCGAACTGCCAAAACACCTTTGTTGGAGAAACCAGCAAGGATCTCCAACTTAGGGATAAACTTCAAGTCCCTCTCAACAATAACTCCTCATGAGGAGTTCAAGGTGTGCTCATTGTGGTGACAAGGACCATGACTCCTATGAGTGCAAAATGGACACTCACTTTGTTAATTGTAGTGGTTCCCACTCCTCTTACTTTAAGTCTTGCTCTAAGTGGGTGGAGGAGAAAGAGATATAGCATTTGACCATCTCTTATCCTGAGCCTTGGAAGCTATTGTTCCCTACTACATCTCGGGCATATGCCTCTGTACTACACTCCACTGCTACAGTGGGAGTGCAGACGGACCTTTCCATGCCTCCATCTGAGTCATTTTCATGCCACGTGCGGGGTCTTCTGCCCTCCATGGATAATATAGTCAATACATCTTCATCTACTCCAATCTCTGTCCCCACTGTTACTTCCAGTGACTGCCTGGGTCAACCTCCTTGGGTACAGCCTCTGGTGTCCTTGCAGGTCCTTCTTTTGCCCCTAAATGCAGGACGATTATTCGATCACGTCCTCAGTCATTGGATTCTAAATCTGATGACAGAGATCTGCCCACTTGTTCAAGGGCAAGATCCATGGAGGTCTATCGACCTACATCTAGTAAGGAAAAATGGAGTGGTCATAAACCAAAGGGTTCTCCACCCTGTTCTCCAAAACATACATAAAAATGGCCACTTTGATACAGTGGAACTGTCGAGGTTTTCATTCTAATCTCAATGACATTAAGGCCTTGATTGACTCCTATCATCCTG
>NW_013674590.1:7084-11654 GCF_000517525.1 Limulus polyphemus
ATATGTGAGAATGACAGTTTGTATGATGGATGATTTCATGTAAGATGTGCCATATGGACCTCTACAGTTGGTGTAGCAAGTTTCTTCCCTCTTATTGTGGCAGATGGCTGGCTAGCTGGTGTAGTTCTCCACATCTGACACATCTTGGAGATGCAGTGCATGACCAAACTTCTGACACTTAAAACACAAAAGTACTTTAATTGGTGTTGTCTGTTTTGACTCTTCCACTTGGTGGTGTTGAAACCATAGTGTTATTCTGGTCGTAACATGATTATCAGCTTGCACAACATCTTTCAAGTTGGCTCAAATGAGCAGTATTAGTTGTCTGGTCTCAAAAGATTTGATTCTGTCAACCTTAGTTGTATCAATCCCTTGGCTGAGTAGTTTGTCTTTTATTTCTTCTGGTGTGATATCTTGATAAACCCTTCTGATCAGTATTGTCTTCATGGGCACTGGTTCTCCTTAAATGTGGATATTAAGTGATGCATCTCCTAATGAGTTGGTGGGCCATGGCTTGAGGAGTCTAATGTAGTCCTTGGGGTCTTTACATTTGATAATTAGTCATTGTAGGACTTCAGTAAATGTTGTTTTGGGAAACAGTAACTTCATCTGCTGGGGTATTTGAGGTTGATGGAACATGACTGGAGGTGCTGCTGGTAGTTCATGATCTGTTGGCTTTTCATTTTCTTCGTTTGGGCTGTTGGCGTGGGTAGTGTTATCTGCTGTCCCTTTAGAGGAGGTTTCAATGCTGTTGGTGGGCTGATCCGTCGTTTTTATGGGAGAATCCTGGCTGCTAATTGACATATTGCTTGAGTCAGAGTCGTATGTAGTCAATGAGTCTGAGATTATGATTTATTCTTCAGTTGATGCCAATAACTGACACTGTAATAAGGTTGAAAGCAGCGGGTCGTCGGCTTTTGTTCTCATTATGAGGGGCTGATCAATCGTTAGTCCAGATAATTACTGTTTGAAATGCACTTGGTCAAATCTTTATGTTGTTTGGTTAAGTGATTGACAGTACAATAGCTTAGATACTTTTTCAGATCTTATTTGACTGCTTCATTAATTTACACTACTTAGAATTTCTTCAAGAGAGCTCGCGATTTACGTCCTATCTCTGTGAAAACCAAGCTAAAAAACTTCTAAAAATTCTGACGCTACATGCCCTTAATGCTGGCAGTTAAAGCACTGCATGATAACAACTGCCAGTATCTTGGTTTCTTTGATCTCAACAGTCTGGTACCAGAATCTGATTCCATTATTTGTCTATATTTACTTTTATGATTGATGTGGTTTGACTTGTTCATTTTGAAATTATTCTCTTTACTTTTCTGTATTAGATGCATAATCATGCGAGTTTTTGTTGTATTTCTTCAATTGTTATTGAGTAATGTATACTGTTGTTATGAAAGAGTGTGTTTGTGTTTGGTTCCATACCTGGTAAATGTATTTTTTATGAATCCTGGACTGAAAGCCTCTTTAGGTCATTCAATAAGAATAATGTTAAGATCCTTGGCTTGGGCTCCTTTCACGAGGACTCCACCCTTTGCTAGTCTTTTAATGTTTGTGATACTGACTTGTGGTTTGTGCTTTTTTTAATTTCATTTATGAGTTGTGGTTTTTTATATAAGCCAGGTATTCTTTAAATGATAATTCCGTATTTATGTGGTTTTTGTATTTGTGTTGTATTGTTTGTTTTGACTTTATTATGAAGCCATCTTCATCCTGTTGCTTACAGTTAGTGTTTTGTGATATTACATCGTTTCAATTATACTGCCAATAACACCAAATTTATTTAGTTGATGATTTGCAGTGGCGAGTGGAGCTCACAAGTCACTAACTCAAAGTAATTTGCTGTTAGAATAAAGAATCCGAATCCCAGACTAGTATTGAACAAATTATAATAACGTTTATTAAATTTTTCTACATAACATACAATATTAATCAAAAGTTTATTAACGATTAACTTCTCATAACATTTCCTATTACTTTTAATCAGTGTTACTAACTAGTACATATGGAGTACATTTCTTTAATACAAACATGAATATCCTTTACTATTAACTACATTAATCGATTAAGAGAGATAATAATTCCGCACTTATGACAGAGCTGGGCCAGTATACGTTTGGAGGTTTGAGACCTTCGTATTCACAGTTCATTCGCTTGAACAAGAGTGAAAGAACAGTTGAAACTGGTAAGAGCTGGCAAAAACTGATGTTTAGGCTTCAGACACGAGTTTTTAACCCACATTTTCTTTGTATTCTCTCTCAACCTTCCAAATAGTATTCCTAACTACCCATAAGTAGTTCTAACACTTTATTAGTCGATCTGTGCTACTTCATGGGCTAGTCCAAAACCATAACCAAAACTCTCAAATGATTGGTTACTGTTATGGTGAGTTATCCAGTTGCTAGTGTACTAGCACAAGGGAAAAGAGGTCATGTTAGGAATATATCAAAGTATTGCTTTTGTGTGCCAACATCAACTTTTTCGTAGCTTCAACAGTACGAACGAGTTGGCGTCAGTAATTAATCACAATCCATCACGGGTGCTAGTGCAGTCACTTTATTGCTAGGCAATATCTTCATTTCATTATAAATGTTAAATCATGATTCACTAACTCGTGATCCTCACCACCACTTAACCAGCTAGTTGTACTTTCTAGATCTTGACCATATTTCACAATATAAGTGTCTTTACTTACGCCATTTCTTTATGTATATTTTCAATCAAACACTCAGAAAATTTTCATAACTTTTTCTTTAAAATATTTTAAACAAGCTGAAGCAGTTGTAAAATTCCTTCAAAAATATCCAATTGCTTCCCCCTTAGAAAAAAATGTTCATACTTGTAACAAAATTTACCACCAACTGTATTGTGTCCATCTCTCTTCATCAATCAATATTTGTATTAACACTTTTTAATATACATCCTAAACAACATTCATAGTCACATAGTGTCAATAATACATTCATGTATAACATCAATGCTTATATCAATATAATAATAATAATTAAACATTATGTTATATAGATTTCCTTCACACACAAACTTTAATTGACATATGATATTGGTTACACTTAGCACAGTGTTCTTTTGGCTATCGATGGTATGTACAGTCTATCCCACCTGACGAATTCATTCGTTGATAGGGTAGACATCTGTACTCTTCCAGGTTGATACAAGGGAGACCGATCCATTGGCTAAGAATTCTGTCCTTTTCTCCTCCCTTCGTATAGATCTTTTGATAGTCCCTGGTTAACTGATGACATAACATGAATAGCTCCCAAAGAGTTTCTTCACCATCAGGCCATCGAAGCCCATGTAAATATATTGTACACCAATTGTCAGCGATACACCTCACTCAAGGCTTCTTCTGGGTACGGAAAGTGTCATCCAGTGTATGAATCGGTCACTGTTAGTTCTTTGATAACATACACTCCTCCTACTCTGAAACCTTCTACCTCTACGATAGTGAACTTCACCTTCTTCTTTAACAAGATTGGTGTATAATCACAACATACAGTTACTGTCTGGGGGTTTCTTAACATTGTCAAGGCTTTAGACACAATCCCTTTTATTCATGACAAGTTCTGTTTCTGTTCAGTCACGCACTCAACTCCTGCACTTCTTTCTAGTCATAGTCACACTGTCATTGGTTGATAGATCGTCTGTCCATTTTTGCACTAACATGGTTCGTTTCTTGACTTGCTGTCGTCGTCTCACTTCGTTGTTTCCCGAACATTTACTATACCTATTAATTTTGCCTACAAATTTGGACTATTATAACACTTCAGTAATCAGCTAACCTCATCAATTGACAAAGTCAAATCAATTTGATATTCACCTATACAATCAAACTATGTCCTGATTAGATGGGGCCTAACCATTTAACTCGACTGGTTCAGTGGCCTCTGAACACTCGATCAGTTATTGTCCAGCCTTGCTCTTTTATTCTTTCTAGCTTTACACAGCCCATCTAATGCCATTAACTTTAACAAAGCCGATTTATCTCTATTAATATACAAGTTATGCTTACCAGTATCACTACTAAGCATAAGGTTACCAATACTGAATTAAATACTTTCCAATTATCTAACCACTGTCCTTCATCTGTAGCTGGTATGCAATCTACATGCTGGTGGAATTCCTTAATACTGACTTTCTAGGAGGTAATAGTGTCTTCTAGTATATCTGTTAACTCCTTAATGTCTGTTTCTACGTTTATACTCTCTATTAATTGTGATTCCTTCCTGGTTAACAGTTCCTGTAATTCTGGAATATTTACATTTAATTGAGTCCTTACGTACTTAGTTTCACTTCTAAAGCTAGAGGGCCACACAGTGCTTGACCAAGAGCTAAACAATTTCTGGCTAATCTCATGTAATCACTATCTCCTAATTTAATTATTCTAGTATGGTAATCAAATTGATTTACATTCTATTTTCGACATACAACTGATAAAGTAAGTTCATAGTTAGCGTTAAATAACCAAGTTCCTGGACTTCTCTCATAATTCAGTTATTCTATTTTTAATTCCAGCAAATATCACATAATTGCAAGTTAC
>NW_013674590.1:12571-17595 GCF_000517525.1 Limulus polyphemus
GTTTCAATTTTCTTCACACCTAATAGCTCACAAACTTCTTTCATTAACTTAGAAATAAAGTTACTATATCTATCTGCTAATAGATGTTGCGTATAAAAGCCTTTGTTATTGTTTCTGCTTTCTGATCAAGTAAACATATAGCTTCAGGATACCTGATTAAATAATCCGCGACTACTAACACATGCTTGTTTCCTGTGTAGGACGTAGGCATGATAGTAATATGTCCATAGCTACTAGCTAAAAGGGTGTCGTTAGACTCAGCATTCAGAGCGTTCATAAAATGTGGGCTCGTTTTTCGTTTTTGACATTCTATACATGATTCACAGTAATCTTTAATATTTTTCCTCATGTTTAGCCAAAATAATATACTACTTATCCTACTGTATGTTTTAGCAAAAGCTAGGTGTGCTGCGAATGGTGTGTCATATGTATTCATAACTTTTGTTTTCAAGTTATGTGGTACAACTAGTTGTAAAGACCTATTGACTTCTACCCTTTTACATAGGATATCTGAATCTAATATGTATTCTGTATCGTCTCCTTGTGTTAGTTTGTTTTATAAGGAGTTTACTATTGGATCTTTGTTTTGATCACTAATCACATGATTAAATCCCAAATTATTTCTAATTCGTCATTATGTTCAGTTTGTACTTCTTTTACTTGGTTAATTGTTTGTTTTTCTACACTCTGTATTTCCTACTCTAATTCTACTCAAAACATAAAGTTAAGAATGCTTTCTACCTGGTCTTTTACAGGCATATTGCTCACATACATAATGGATAGAATAGGGCTAAATACCCCTCCTTGGGGTACACATCTGCCTCTGAGGAGAATGCTTCAGAGTGGGTTCCCCATACATTTATTTTACATGTTCTATTTTCCAAGAAGTTAGCCAGCGAATAATTACCCGCGGTAGTTCCAATTCCATCATGCGGAACCCTGCGACCGTTGTGCCATATATCGACATCGAGAAATCAGGCGACGACAGTGCATTCATTTATTAAAGCTATCTATTATTGTTTCTGTTAGTCTAACCAAATGATCAGTTGTCTGTCTGAATTTTCTAAAACCATTTTGGGTTTCTGGTAATTTAGAAGTTACTTCTAGGTAATTTGAGAGTCTATTGCTTATTATACATTCTAGAATTTTGCCTACACAGCTGGTCAGGCTGATCGGTTGGTAGTTGTTTGGTTTATTTGCTGGCTTTCCATCTTTATGGAACATTAGGACGATCATCCGCGGTAGTTCTGATTCCGTCATGCGGAACCTGCGACCGTTGTGCCATACATCGACATCGAGAAATCAGGCAACAGTGCATTCAACTTTGTTGTAGCAAGTGTACATTCATGTCTGGTTCTTAGTGCGTTTTGTAAGTGTTCTTTAAATACTTTTGCCTTTTCAGTGTTTGTGTATGCAGTCTTATTTTGTGTTTCTAGAGGTGGGCAGTAACTTAAAGTAGTTACATTGCTTTTTTGTTGTTTTTTTCATTTAGTTCGGTTGCTTTTTTGTATGTTTTCAGTTTTTTTACAATTTACGCCTCATTGTCGTTTGGTCTTGTTATTGTGTTTGTTACAGGTGTGGTGTAGGTTGTTGTTTTTCGTGCTTGCGCTGTTGGTAACAGCATCTTTCGCTGGTTTGGTTGTGTCTGTAGTTGTTTTTATGCATTTGGGTTCTGGGTGTTGTTTTTGGCAATGTGTTATGTAGTGATATTCGCCACACCCTACACATCTTGGGCTGCCTGATAGGCCGCTGCTACATGCCAAAATCTTTGACAGTGGTAGCATAGAGTTACCATTATAGCTGGTGTCTTTGTCTGTTCCACTGTGTATCGTTGGTACCATATAATGAGACCATTGTTTATTAAATGTGTTATGTCTTGTGTGTTATCTGTGTGAACGTTTATTAAGTTTGTTGGTTATGTTAGATATTATTATTTCAACTTTAGTAACGTGTATATCTCGTTGTGTTAGTGAGTCTTTATTATCATCTGAGTCAATGGAGTAGCACACACCCTGGATCACAGAGGATCTAGATTGTAACCTAGCTCCTGGGAGGTGTAATGTGATTTGACATGTTTTGAATGCATCCCCAAGTCATGTCTGAAGTAGTCTGTTGAGGTCAGTGGGTTCCTATCCTCGAACTAGGATATCACCCTTAGGTAGACGTTTGATGCCAACGATTGAAACCTTAGGTTTACATATATTAATTTCCATAGTTAATTGTGGCTGATTATAAGTGCCTGGAACTCCTTGTATTTTATAGAATATTTTAGTGGTGGTGTTTCAGTGTTTTTTTGTTGTTCCTTATTTGCGTTGTTGAGTGTTTGTTTTTGACCAGAGTAAAACTTTCATTGTCGTCAGTGAGTATTTGTATATCTGTATCATTACTAGTGTGCTTGCTTTCTTTAACATCCAAGGTTTGGTTATATCACATGATCATTTTCTTTTAAAATATTTTCTGTATTTATTTGTCCATTGACAGTTTCAGCATTGCTGTCGGTTCCATGGTGGTATATGTTGTTTCTGGCTTTAGCCTCAATTTTTTTTTCTTTTGTATTTTCAAAATTTGTGTTCTCCACTAGCGTACTCTCACAGCCATTATTCTTGAGTACATGAGTAAGTAACCATTACTGTTGAGTTCATGAGTAAGTAACTTTGTATATATTTAGATATGTTTTATTGAAATGACATGTGATTAAAACCCATTTGCCATCAAGGGTGTTCGAAGGTTATTCATGAGTTATTGGTGCACAACTTCGCTTTTGCTGGTCAGGGCAAGAGGCAGCATTAAGAGACAGAGAGCAAGGCGAGAGGGATGTTCTGAAGTTATTTAGTGTCACCACAAGCTTTACATAACATTAAATCAATTCCTCACAGTACCAATAAAAGAGGGCTAGCGGTCTTACACAAAAGTTTTTGTTTTTAATGAGTAAGTGAGTGTGTCTGCCTTTTAGCTGAGAAGAAGAGTCGTGACCACAGGCAAGTATTGGAGCTCCCAACAGGTAAGAAAAGCATTTGCCCATTGTTATTAAACAGATTAGTTACCTGTAGCCGAGTCTACTACCTCCTATCTTGGAAAGTAGTACGAATCACTTAATGAGCTCTTTGCAGGACTTTTGCAACTAACTTTTCTTTTTATTTGTGTGTGCGTGTGGGTGTATTTTCTGTACAACGCCTTTACCTGCCTCATGATGCTAGCCAACTCCCATTATTATATAACACAGAACCATTATTACTCAGTTTTCAAGGAGAACCGCTAACTATAAACTGGAAAATAGCGTGGGCTACAACAAGCAATAGGAAAATAGAAGCAAAACGACATGACTAACTATAAAATAGCACATTACATAATAAGCACAAGAGTAAGATTACACGGATTTAAACGGACTAAAACTTCTCCAAAATACATTAATACATGGACAGTCATAGAAAGCGTGTTTCACTGTTTCTATGCCCTGACAGTATGGACATTTATTTAGTTAGGTATGCTGATCTGGTATTTAAATTCACTCATAAGGAATAATAAAGAAAATTTATGAACATAATTCACTGGTAACGGTGTATTGAACAGGACAGTAGTGTAATTTATTTTACCTATGCCGAATATTATGGCAACCCATAATACTAGACAAGAGACTTCGCTGGACACTCCACATCAAGCAGTTAGTAAAAGAATATCCTACCTTTACCGTATTGGCGGTACCAACAAAGGATGTAACAGCCACTCAATTAAAGCCATCTACAAAACATAAATTCACACACTTTACGAATACGCATGCGCTATCACGTGCAACATCCCAGACAAAACATTCAACAGACTACAAACACTACAAAACAAAGTCAACAAAATTACACACCGTTTACCTAATGATACGCCGTGAGAATATACCGATAGAATAACTGATGTCACCTCTATCAAACAACGCTTTTACAAACTCGCCTTGAAATACTTTAAAATAGTCATGACACGTAATAAACTCACAAGAAAGTTGATCATCTTTTATCAACACCCATATCATGGCAAAAACACACATCACCCAGAAATCTTATTCTCAAACACATCTCCAAAGGTAAATCACGACCCCATTATTGCATGCACTCTACTAACCTAACAGTTTATGTCAGCTACCCAGGATGGCCACTGGTTAAGTAGATTATTCGGTACTTGGCCGTGAAAGTAGGTTTTCTCCGGGTGCTCCGGTTCCCCACCCCTCCTCCCACAACAAAAGTTACAAAGCATAGGATAAATTATCCAGCCACCCTGGAAAAGACCGTTTTATCATAATCTATCATAACCAAAATTATATTTTAAATCATAAGCAAAACCATAATATGTCAAAAAACTACGGCAGTGATGATTAAATAATATGATCTTTTTTTTATTGATGAATTTTACCTTATATCCCATTTGAACTTTCTATATCAAAATTTCAAGGTGTCTAAACATGTATGCATTAATTCCATGTTAGCAGGACGTGCTCTACTCTGCATCTCTACTCGTATCACTGTCATCTACGCAAACACATAATACTCTCTCTAAACCACCACTTACATAAACAACCACACGTGCGTTCCACGTGCTCCCCAACACGACGCGTCATTACATGCAGGCAAGTTCTTCTTCCTCTCTCTCTTCCTTAGTTCACACCACAGCATTGGATTTTTAAAAGCGGTCTTTAGCGTACCGACAATTGTTTACGATTAGGATAATGTACTAGATGAGAACTCTGATTTTAACGGGTCTTTTACAAGCTGGGTTGCCTCAAAGGAAGTGGAAAAGCTGTCAAGAAAGTGCTGAAGAGAAAATCACAGTTTCTGAGTGCCCCTTAGGGGCTTGTGTGTGATATTAAACCAAAATAACTGCCACGATAGATAAATAATAAAAAAGATATATAACACAAACATACCAAACATTGAATTCCACGACAAACATCTCTCACAAACAATGAACATATTTTGTGACATTTTTCAAGTCAATAACTACCCTATCACTCTCCTTGCTTTATACATCAGCTCATCAACCAC
>NW_013674590.1:18595-21816 GCF_000517525.1 Limulus polyphemus
GCTAGGTCACTGATTACCACACTCGGCTAATCTCACTTCTAGAATTAAAAATCAATATCAAAAAACGACTAACAACAAGATCTTAAAAACCTCTCCGACCTCGTTCTACAACACCTTCTATCACTATACAACTTATCTTTCACGTCAGGATATTACCCATTAATCTGGAAATCGGCAACTATTAAAGTAATACTTAAGAAACAATCCGATTTCCACTTACCCAATAACTACAGACCCATTAGTCTCACCAATACGCTTGGTAAATTAATGGAAAAAATAATATCCACCAGACTGCTACATTTCTATGAATCCAACAGCATAATAAATAACATTCAGAATGCCAGTCGTAAACAGACAAACCACAGAGCACCTAGTCCGCCTGGCAGAATCAGCATACCAAAGCTTCAATAAAAATCACACCACAATAGCCACTTTTCTAGACGTAAAACAAGCATTTGCCACTGTCTGGCATAACGCTATCAGATTCAAATTGTGTGCCAACAACATTTCCTCACCCATCACTAGGTGGATATCCTGCTTTCTTTCGAATCAAACCACAACAGTAAACATTAATAACACTATCTTGCACTCTTTTCAGCTAAATGCAGGAGTCCCACAATGCTCTATTCTAAGTCCCCTCCTGTATATAATCTTTATTAATTACATTATGTTCCCCGACCTTCCATACACACTTACATCACAGTTCACGGACGATATTGCAGTCTAGAGCACTCCCGTGATCCAAGACTAGCCGCTTCTCACGTACAGAATACCATGGAAATAATTATAGCATGGTGCAACCAATCGAGGGTTACCCTCAAACCGATTAAAACCCAAGCCATAGCACTCCACAGAAAAACTGACAAACTTATGAAAGCTACAACAAGTTACACTATATTTATATAACACCCCTATTCCATTCTCCTATTCAGCAAAGTTCCTTGGTATAACACTAGACAAGAGACTTCGCTGGACACTCCACATCAATAACACTTTAGAAACAGTTAGTAAAAGAATATCCGGCCTTTACCGTATTGGCGGTACCAACAAAGGATGTAACAGCCACTCAATTAAAGCCATCTACAAAACATAAATTCACACACTTTACGAATATACATGCGCTATCACGTGCAACATCCCAGACAAAACATTCAACAGACTACAAACACTACAAAACAAAGTCAACAAAATTACACACCGTTTACCTAATGATACGCCGTGAGAATATACCGATAGAATAACTGATGTCACCTCTATCAAACAATGCTTTTACAAACTCGCCTTGAAATACTTTAAAATAGTCATGACACGTAATAAACTCACAAGAAAGTTGATCATCTTTTTTCAACACCCATATCATGGCAAAAACACACATCACACAGAAATCTTATTCTCAAACACATGTCCAAAGGTAAATCACGACCCCCATTATTGCATGCACTCTACTAACCTAACAGTTTATGTCAGCTACCCAGGATGGCCACTGGTCAATTAGATTATTCGGTACTTGCCCGTGAAAGTAGGTTTTCTCCGGGTGCTCCGGTTCCCCACCCCACTCCCACAACAAAAGTTTCAAAGCATAGGATAAATTATCCAGCCACCCTGGAAAAGACCGTTTTATCATAATCTATCATAACCAAAATTATATTTTAAATCATAAGCAAAACCATAATATGTCAAAAGACTACGGCAGTGATGATTAAATAATATGATCTTTTTTTTATCGATGAATTTTACCTTATATCCCATTTGAACTTTCTATATCAACATCTCAAGGTGTCTAAACTTGTATGCATTAATTCCATGTTAGCAGGACGTGCTCTACTCTGCATCTCTACTCGTATCACCGTCATCTACGCAAACACATAATACTCTCTCTAAACCACCACTTACATAAACAACCACACGTGCGTTCCACGTGCTCCGGCCAAAACGACGACGCGTCATTACATGCAGGCAAGTTCTTCTTCCTCTCTCTCTTCCTTAGACTTTCTTGACAGCTTTTCCACTTCCTTGGAGGCAACCCAGCTTGTAAAAGACCCGTTAAAATCAGAGTTCTCATCTAGTACGTTATCCTAATCCTAAACAATTGTCGGTACGCTAAAGACCGCTTTTAAAAAATCCAATGCTGTGAGGCTGAAGAGAAAATCACAGTTTTCGAGTGCCCCGTAAGGGCTTGTGTGTGATATTAAACAAAATAATTGCCACGATAAATAAATAATAAAAAAATATATAACACAAACATACCAAACATTGAATTCCACGACAAACATCTCTCGCAAAACAATGAACATATTTTGTGACATTTTTCAAGTCAATAACTACCCTATCACTCTCCTTGCTTTACACATCAGCCCATCAACCACAATTTCTTACAAATCATTTATAATAATCATCAACAAGTAATTATTTTACGAGACCTTAACTCCAAACATCCAAACTTTTTTGTTGAACGACAAACAGAAATGGCACAATTCTAAATTATTTCGTCAACAAAAATAACCTGATATACATTAATGATACCAACCCCACACACGCACACACTATGACTGAACATAAGACGTCCTGGATATGGCCATAGTTACACGCAAAATCTCCTCCCACATTTCTAGCTTCAAAGTCAACGATCACATACCCATTTCCTTTAACGTTTTTAACAAGAATCAAACGATAATCCTCCTCCCCCCAATAACCCATGATTTCACAAACACTAACTGGAACAAATTTAAAGCACATCTATCCCAAAAATCCTTTACCGATCAAACAAGGAAATACTAGATAATTATGTCAAACAATTAACCCAAAACATCAATTAAAGCTATAGTGCCCTCCAGAAAACGTACCCAAAATATCAAATCCTGGAAATTAACATTCACAACACCCAACCTCTCATATTTTGATAATGAACATTTTAATGAGATACTCTTTCATTTCTGTGAAAGAAGAGACCTTTCAACCCATGTTTACTTAAACCTCGATACTCGAACCAACCAATCAACACTATTTTTCATCTCGTCCTATAACACTAACCGAACTAAACTTTAAAATAAGAGTCCTTAGATTATTATAACACTACATATTAATGATTACATATAAAATATATAGACTTGTGGGTGGCTGCCAATGTGTTAGGTGTTGCGGCTAATGTTGAAAATTTTTACTTATTTATTCAATCTTCACCTGGAACCCATTTCTCTCGTTTCAAATTCATAGCTCAGGCA
>NW_013674590.1:22816-25212 GCF_000517525.1 Limulus polyphemus
CCCATGATTTCACAAACACTAACTGGAACAAATTTAAAGCACATCTATCCCAAAAATCCTTTACCGATCAAACAAGGAAACACTAGATAATAATGTCAAACAATTAACCCAAAACATCAATTAAAGCTATAGTACCCTTCAGAAAACGTATCCAAAATATCAAATCCTGAAATTAACATTCACAACACCCAACCTCTCATATTTTGATAATGAACATTTTAATGAGATACTCTTTCATTTCTGTGAAAGAAGACACCTTTCAACCCAGGTTTACTTAAACCTCGATACCCGAATCAACCAATCAACACTATTTTTCATCTCGTCCTATAACACTAGCCGAACTAAACTGAAAAATAAGTGTTCTAGGTGACGATTGAATAAATAAGTAAAAATTTTCAACATTAGCCGTAACACCTAACACATTGGCAGCCACCCACAAGTCTACATATTCTATATGTAATCATTAATACGTAGTGTTATAATAATCTAAGCCATTTCTCTCGTTTCCAATTCATAGCTCAGGCATTACCCAGATAGACTATTCTGAGTCCAGGTAGTGAAAGTGGGTTTTCTCGGGATACTCCCACATACAAAATTTTGGATATTGGATTTATCGATCCCCACCCGTTGTTTTGTGTGATAGCCCACCCTAGTGCCACCTTCGGCTCTTTTGCTTGCTTGACACTTATAACATTGAAAAATCAAACATGAGAGGTTTTTATTTTTCGTTCTTTCTTTATGTATTTTATTTATTTATTTTTTTCCTCAAGTAGTTTTTATAAATCGTAATACCTTGATTGGGGACCAAGATAAATTTTTCTGAACATCCTCGATTGTATTCAGTCCTAAAGGTTACAGTTTAGGATTAAACGTTTTTAAATAAAAATTACTACCATGTTGTTTGGTTTGGCTTCGTATACAATCCAGACATTGACATTATTTCTCTTAATGAGACATTATTAAAAGCCAATCATAACTTAAATTTCCGGGTTATAATATTAAAACTATCCTGCACACAAACTCCAACTAGAGGAACTGCATTACTTTTTCAACAAAATCTAAAAGTCAAATTTCATGACATAACCCCTGTTCCAAACAACGAAAAAATTGTATGTGACGTTATTCACGACAAATTTCCAACAGTTACTTTAATCACTTTATATGTCAGACCATATTACCAACCTAACATTAATCTATTACAAAATCTTATTACAAGTCATCAAAAGGTCATCTTAGTGGGTGATCTAAACTCAAAACACACAGACTATATACATAGAGCAAGCAACTGTAACTGATCCCTATTGAATAGCTTTATCTAATAACAACTTAATATGTATTAACAATGACCAACCTACTCGCACACACAGATGGATCAAGACATTTTAGACCTAGCATTTGTCACACCAAATATCTTTAACCATATTTCTAACTCAACAGATTTCATAGAACAACTTGTAAAAACACACATCAGATCTCAGGATATTTTAGTCAGTTTTGACGTCACAGACCTATCAACCAATGTTCCGACCTCAAAAACCCTTAGTATCGCCAGACAACGGCTACTGAATGACAACTCTCTACCACATAGAACCGACATGAAGATAGACACTATCATGGAACTAACGACTACAATCAACTTATTTCCAATAGAACGAGGAATTCTACGACCAAACAGATGGTCTAGGCATAGGATTACCACTCTCTCCAATGATAGCAGTCAGTTTCATGGAAGACTAAAGAAAGAGGCCTCTCATCCACACACATAAAACCAAGTTTCTACAGACGTTATGTTGACGACACTTTTGTTCTCTGTCCCCATGGTCTTGAAAACCTAACAGCCTTCTTACAACACCTTAATTCCGTAGACAAGAATATTTACTTCACCATGGAAATAGAGGAACAAAATAGCTTATCATTTCTTGACATACTGATCAGCAGACAAGAGGGAAAAATCACCACAACTGTATGCAGAAAACCCACCTAGTTCTATCATTCAAACTCGATAAAACGTAGTATAAGCCAGTGCCTAAACAAGAGAGCAGAAAACATTTGTGATAACACATCCATTGAAACAGAACACCAAAACATCATACAGTGTTTTAAACAGAATGGTTACATCTCTTCCTTCATCAAGAACTCCCTGAATAAAATTACAACAAAAAAAAAAAATAAAGAAAGCATCACAACCAAATCCCTTCCATTCCCGAAAAATGTCAGTGAAAAAATCAAACAAAAAGCTAAGAAATTCAACATAGACGTCCAGTGGAAATCTTACAAAACACTAAGTTCCACTAAATAAAATGTTCTTAATTGTGTACCAGCTTAAAGTTGAATATTATTTATGATTTTAAGATCCGTTCTATTGAATAACAAACAAACCGATCAACAAAAAAACA
>NW_013674590.1:25916-29610 GCF_000517525.1 Limulus polyphemus
GGACTGGTTACTGACAATTAAATTTGACCACAAAATTTGATGTATGCACCGATATAGATCTGAATAAGGGTATCAGGAAGAAGTTAGAAAACACCCCTCTCGATCCTTAACAGTGCCCATTACTTGAAAGAGGCAATTAACTTTAATTAAGAACTCCATTAAAAACTGTAGGTAGGGTGGGGTACAAGTTAGAATTAACAAAATGTGGTGTGTTGTATCGAGAGTGTGAGTATTACAAGTAAATGTTACATGTGAAGTATTGAAGAAACTAAGTGCTAAGGACAGGAGACCACAGTCATAAACCTGTGAGGAATAGAACACATACATAAGTAAGTAACATAAAGTGTATTGCTGGTCGGGGGCCCTGGAGCTCCAGACTCTGCTCCTAGACTGATGATGAGGTACCATGGATCCCTCGAGATATGCGTACCCCATGTGACAATTTTTTTTGTTCTAGAATTTAATATCTATACCTTCGCCAGCATTCTCGAATATTGTGGAAGTCATAGGGCACCAGCGGGATGTAAACTCGGTTTCCAATAATCGAAATTTATCAGTTCTAATTTGAACTCGAGTAACAGCTTTCACTCTTCTGACTATTGTGGAAACTAGCTCGGTAACTTGCTCATACACCGCTTGACATCTGGAAGACCATATCTGGTATTTAAATTCGGACAGAATAAAAAGAAAGGAGAACACGAGTGTTGTCTGGACTGGTAGCGGGGCATTAAAAACCACCATTTATAAGGAGATGTACTTTATGGAGAATAGGTTTGTGACTATTCTCCAAACAGGAGCTAAATGGGAACATTGAAAGATCATCTGGTCTACAGTTTCTATGGCTTGGCAGAAAGGACACAGGGATATGGTTCAGTGTAGGCGTTGACCAGCTGGTAAAATTTTGAGCCAGTTTCCAATTTAGGTCTCTTCTTAGGTGTTCAATCCGTCTATCATTGGTGTTTCACCAAGCATTTTTCCACGGCACCCAGTGGGTGTGTCAGTTCAGTGTTGGGAGAGTGTGATGGTTTTAACAAATCATATATATCACATGTTTTCTTGTCGTACAAGGTGTTGATTTTACCGATGCCTCTAACCGTATGTGCGATATATACTGGTGGTTCATAAATGCATTGGTGTGGACACCAACGGTGTAAATATTGGCCGCTTACTACGGAGGGTTGTGGTGTAAATAGAGGCGGTACCAGCCACAAAGGTATTGAGGAAGTGGGGAACTCCTAGGCTGCCTTGCCACGGGGATAGTGTTAAAGTGTCCAGAGACACAAGTTCCGTCTTCCAGTTCCATATGAACGGGAAAAATCAAGCCGTTAACTTTTTTTAACAGTCGTCGAGGTAGGGGGATAAACCTTCCCTACGAAGAGGAGAGGTGGAAGCACCTGTTTGATAAGTTGTGCTTTACTGAGAAAAGATATGTCCAGGTGAGTCCAGCTATCCAGTGTGGTGGATAGTTCTGTGAGTTTGTTGCCATAGTTCTTATGATGTGTCTGTGGTGGCAAACCAAATCCATAAAATTTTCATGGGTTCTGATGTCCAGGTCAGACCCCTGGGTGAGTCTGTTCGGTGACGCCACTGACCTATCCAGAAAGCAGAGGTTTTTACATAATTAATGTGTCCACCAGAGGATTGTGCATACTCAGCACAGGTGTGGAGCACCTTCTGGATAGATGTTTCCCGTGACAGGGTGAGAGTAAGGTCATCAGCGTGGACACTTATGTTGTTCTGGATATTGGCCCAGTGTGAGAAACCCATCAATGACGGGATTATTGTTTATTGACATCAACAGGGCCTCGAAAGTCAGGATGTACAATGTAGGCGACAGTGGAAAACCTTGTCGGATGCCCGATTTGATTTTGAAAGGGTCGAGACATGTTCGTTGATGTTTAGTGATGACGTCATGTTAGAGTATAGAGTGGATAAAACCTCCAAGACAGTCTCGGGTAATCCATATTTAAGTGGTGGCTGACATTATCGAAGGCATTGGCCTGGTTGATGGAGATAACACACAACTGTTTTCCATTGGTGGTAGTATTGTGTATAATGTCCCGAAAAGTGGCAGTATTCTGGATAAGAAATCTCTTCAGCACTGCACACATTTGGGATGACTTGATTAAAAAAGGATGACCCTTCTAAGGCACATTTGGATTACCTTCATATAGATCTTGTAGTCCACATTACACAAAATGATGGGCCTGTAATCCATTATGGATTGTGGACTTCCTTTTTTCGGGATTAGTGTAATATCTCCTGTGCCGAAGGAATCGGGAAATTTGTTTGTGAGTATGCACCCATTGATGAACCAGACATATGCCTGACCCAGTGTAAGCCAAAAAGATTTGTAGAAACTGACTGAGTCCGTCGGGTCCCGGTGACCTCCCAGTCTGCATGGACTTGAGTGCCAACCAGCATTCCTCGTAGGTGATGGGATCCTCAAGGAAGTTTAATTGGTCAGGGCAGTGAAATGCAATTTGCCCCCAGTAGTCTTGTTTGATTGAATTCTGTGTATAGATATGTATAGTAACGATGGAAGCAATCATAGATTTGTTGTGGTTCTGAAACCATGATCCTCTTGTGAGATGTTAGAGAGTACACATTAAGAGAACGTTGGTCTGTGATACATTTGGCATAAAAGGTGTGGTTGTAATGTTATTCCGCTGTTAGGGTGGTTGCTAAACGTTTGATGTTGATATGGTTAAGGTGGGATTGGTATAGAGAATCCACAGCCCCTTAATTGTATTAGCAGATTCTAGGAAATCCGGATTTTTGTTAGCAAAATGTATAATGGACATGAGACTTTGTTCAAGGAAATAGATCCAATGTTTGGTATTGTACGTTTCCCGACAGTCCTGGGCCCGAAGCTTGGATTTTACTAAATTTTATAAATGTGTCCCACCGGATGTGATCGCGGTCTTCTTTACATTGGACTTCCAAGAAAGACCGCATGTCTGCAATGATGGTTGTGTGTGTGTGATTACAAGTGGTTGTTCAATTTCCAGAGCCCAAGACAATGGGTAGAGGATAGAATAGACGTGAAGCAGAATGCCAGAGTGATCTCAAACATACATGGTTGAGGTATTAGAGGACACTATTTCCATTGATTGGTAGGTGTGTAAAGATTAGCATGCAGGTGAGATTAATTGTTGGAGTTTCAATTAAAATCAATCTTTACACCAAATTTATTTATTGAAGGATATGTCATAACGAGTGGAGCCACAAGTTGCTAACTCGTGGAGTTTATAGTTAGGCTAAAGAATATGAGTCTCAGACCAACAGTATACACTCAAAAATAATATTTATTAACATCAATTACTTGTTATAAAACCATTACACATTTAACATACAAGTTATCAAAACATTACCGATAAAACTTTACTATTTAGACTTAATACTTCTTACACTAGCTGAACAAGAGAGAGAGACTATACTTACAGTAGAGTTGGAGTTTTAGAGGCTGTAGCCACGTTAGAAAACTTCAGCTTCGTTTTCTTCTTGGAGAGAACTGCTGGGGAACTAGTGGAGAGCTTTTGCTGTCTCGGAGAACTGACTTTTCAGTCTCTCACACGGGTTTTTAAACAAGTTCCCTAGTGTTTGTGTGACACCACCAAATAGGATACAGCATCACCCACAAGTAGTCCTGTGCTCCTATTGGATACTTTAGGGTAATTTCATCTTCGTTTTT
>NW_013674591.1:0-4694 GCF_000517525.1 Limulus polyphemus
GTTTTTTGTTTTTTTTTACCTACTACTTCGCCCTCTGTTGATGGATCTTTAACGAATTTGGCATGAAGGTTTGTTGGGTCCTTGCAGTTTCACATTTTGTGTTTTTGCGATTTTTACAATTACATATAAGGAAATCAACTTTTCAGTCCTAAGATAACCTTTCATTAATAATTAATTTACATAACTTCCGTCCAGGGGACGGGTACTCCAGCTAGTATATATATATATATATTTCCCAAGGGTTAAAACGGATGAACGTTTTTCGAAAGATGATAGTCCACACTAGTGGTCCTCAAAGTGTGGTTCGAGGGTCCTTCAGGTGGTCCACGGACTGGTTTAAGATGGAAGTTACTAAAACGCAATCATTGTCCTATACGAATCATTGTCCAGTACACACCAAACCACCGATAAACTTCACGAAAAGCCAAAAACGCCATTTAGAGCAAACCTCGTGAAAGTAGATTCCAAACACACTGGAGAAACAAACAGACCAATAAACTTTAGAATTTAGAAGCAACTAGACCTACTAGACACGGTAATACCGATCCATCATGCCAGAGAAGAAGACTGTACGATTAATTGGAATAATACTAAAATAATATACATATATAGATAGCTCTGATACTATTAGTTATATTATTTTGTTAATATGCGATTAAATCAGCACTTAATATAAAATAAACATTGCCATTGTCAGCCTCAGTTATCAACTTGATGTCATAACAGATAATGCCTGTGATATAACTTGATATTTTAAAGATACACAAACAGTGGACTTTCCCGTCTTTCAAGTGTAGAATAAGCAGACGTTATCGAGTCATGTATATATATATATATATATATATCGGTACAGATGAAAATGCAACTAGAATCTTCGACCTTCTAATCCGCAGCCCACCACGTTAACCACTAGGCTGTGTCCGACCCTACGTTTTTTTTTGTTTTTTTTTGTAATTAACCACAAAGCTACACAATGGGCTATCTGTGCTCTGCCCACCACGGGTATCGAAATCCGGTTTCTAGTGTTGTAAGTCCGCAGACATACCGCTGTGCCACTGGAGAGCACCTACGAAATATCAAAATGTATATGTACGATATTCCATACGAGGAAGCTTTTATAACAGCAATAAAGAAAACAAAGCTAGTCAATAAGGCTTAAGTATGGAAAGAGCAGAATGATGTAAACGTTTTATTTTTTCATCATATCTATTCATAATCTCTGTAGCTTTCAGAACACATTACATCATGTTCATTTTATGTATCTATAATTTTTGTGATTAAGTCTCGTATGAAAATACGTGAAACCTCGTGAAAGGTTGTGTCGTCGACAACAAAGTAGTCTGTTTCAGTCCAGCTCCATAAACACGTTTCTGTGTACCGCAAGGAATTGAACCCCGGATTTTAGTGATGCAAGTATGTCAAGCTACCGTTGACCCACAAGAGAGACTTACACATAAAGAAAAAAAAAAAGGTCAGACTGACAGAAGCTCCAGCTGTTTAACTTTTAGCTTGTTTGTTTATTGTTATGCACAAACCCGCACAATGGGTTATCTGTGCCGTGCCTCTGGCATGGATTGAACCATGAATTTTAGCGTTGTAGACCCTAATGTTGAATCATCGGAGCAACTATTAACTATAAAAAAAGAGAGAGAGAGAGAGAAAGAACTCTAGTGATTTTCCTGGATCGAATTGTGAACCCGATGATCAGTGGTTCGCGTACCATTACTGCGAAAACGCTTTCCGTACATTAGGACCGTAGATATGATATGTGTTCCCATTTGTCAGTTAGTAAAGTTAGCGGTGAGTGATGCACACTAGCTGCCTTTTTTACATAAATCAGGGGCTCCAACAGTTTCTCAGCTGCCCCCTCCAATAAAGAAAAAAAATCTACATCCTAACTGAAGCCTTACACCCAATAATCTATAGATACTAAACATTATTGTGTATATTGTATAATTACTAAGCTCCCCCCCCACCCCACCCATTTTCCTGAGATCCTTACTCTAGTCTATCAGCTCAAAATTAGGAGTTGCTATGCGCAGGTTGTCCTTTAATAGCCAAGCGCGAAGATTGTGAAAAACCAAACCAAACCTAGTAACTAATCGCCCATATTTAGTCCAATGCTCACAATGTTTGTGGTGTTTACTACCAAAACACCAAATGCGCTCATCAAATACAGATCCCATCCATGCAGCGAAATCTAGCAAAATAAAGATAGACTCTATAATTATTATTATTTTTTGGTAGCGAGCGTTGCCTGAAGTTCTAATTTATTAGCGTCAGATGAAATTCGCTTTTTTGTGGACGTTAATCAGTTAGAAACTGTCTCTCTTCTCCATCATCCTAGTTGCTTAGCAACATGGCACTGTGCAAATATGGGTGGTTATTAGAAGTTTCAAAGAAATTTTACGGAACGATTTTTACAGCTGCGGTATTTCGCGCGCTTGTTGTCACAGTTACCTGAGTGAACTCAGCCAATGGTAGATTCACATTCTGAATAATAATTAAAATAATCAACTGATGATTTCCACCAATCCATTATGTTCCAATTTGAATTAATGCTCTAACAGCAAGTTCCGCAACACAGCCGCTAGGTGGTGAAATAAATATTATTATTAATGAAAACTTTATAATTGGTCGCTAATTTCAACAACAGGCTAGTTGTTTTCTGTCCACCATCTGCAATGAACCCCATATTCTTTAGCGTTTTAAGTTCGTAAATTTACCGCTGACCCACAGTAGTACCCACTAAGTGGTGACATAAATATTATTTGCTTATTATTTATCACAAAGTTACACAATGTCCTATCTGTGCTCTGGCCACGGCGGGTATCGAAACCCGAATTTGAGCTTTGAAAACTGTAAAATCAGTTACTAAACTAGCAAAACAAAGGGGGGGTTAGGTAAGTAAATTAGTGAAAGGTCCCCTTTTAAGTATTAGGATAAAATGATATAATTTTGCTGTTCAGTGTTTTTCGATCATTAGTGTTTACATAAACTGATGCAACTACACAGAAAAACCTGGTGGTCAGGGCGCTCCACTTACAATATGTGGGTCTCGGGTTCGAATCCCGTCACCAAACATACTCACACTTTTAGCCGCGGAGACGATAATTTGACGACCAATTCCTCTCGTTGGTAAAAGGATAGTCCAAGAGTTGGCGGTGGGTGATTTTTGTGACGTATCTGCCTTCCCTCAAGTCTGTCACCTGGACAGCTAGAACACATAGCTCTCGAGTAGGTTTGCGTGTGCGCAACATTCAACAAAACAAAAAAAGTAATCAGATGTTGTTACACACACACACACAAATCATACAAAAATAATATCTAATATCAAACACGGTTTTAAAAAAAAATCGTAGAGTAACCAACACACTTGTTTTGGGCTTTAGAACGTTCTATAAGTTCCAGAACATTCTAGAATGGATACAAAACCTAATATTGCTACTCAAGTAAAGGCTGACGCAGCATTATAACGAAATCACGAGTTAAAAAGAAACATTATTATTATTTTATTAAATAAATACTTCATAAATATATGTATCAAATGTTCAACGTAAGGTTTTAAAAACGAAAAAGTTAAAATATTACCGAGTCAATAAGAACTTTAAACTTAATGTCAAAATCGGACTTTATATATATATACAATACATCGATCGACAAACTGATGGAACCCGACCTTAGCTTGTAGTAAATTCCCTAATTGTCTATTTGGAGCTCTTTACAAGTCTATTAATTGCAAACGTCACGTGCCGTAGAGCTTCAGAATCTGCAGTGAGGGGGTTACTCATCCCTGGCGGAAACTAAGTTACAATATTGTTGGTGACTCAACAACTGACGGGACTTTTCAAAGTAAGCACGCACCTCACTGAACTAACACTGTTACCACTCAAACTTCCACGACTCAATGATAATAACTTAGTCAGCATACAAGTTGATGGAACTTTATTGAAATACCTAAACTGACGTCATTACGGGGAAGAACCCCAAGCAAAAAAAAAAAAAAATCTATAGGAATCTCAGATCTATAGCCATAAGGAGACCACCAAAAACGTCACTTAAAAGTCCCTTCCATCAAGTATGCGAATGCTAATCACGCGCACGTTGAATTATCAAAGTAACACTTGTGTATTAGAAATAATTGGTTCATTTAAGGCATTATGGGAAACTTTGGAGACACGCCCTTGACTTTTAAGATGTAAAATGGATTTTATACAGATAAGGTTAAGATCAAATTAGAATATCAATTACTGCTTCATAAATTATCTTAATCAAATATTTTATATGTATAGATAACATATTTTTAGGGATCTAATCAGATAGCTACATAAAACAGTACTTCATAAGCTTTTGTGATCAACAGACTACCAGACAACAGTAAGCTTATGAAGCTACTGTTGTCTGGTAGTCTGTTGATCACAAACTTCTGAAGTACTGTTGTCTGGTAGTCTGTTGATCACAAAAGCTTATGAAGCACTGTTGTCTGGTAGTCTGTTGATCACAAAAGCTTATGTGGTACTGTTGTCTGGCATTCTGTTGATCACAAAAGCTTATGAAGTACTGTTGTCTGACAATCTGTTGATCACAAAAGCTTATGAAGTACTGTTGTCTGGGATTCTGTTGAACACAAAAGCTTATGAAGTACTGTTGTCTGGGATTCTGTTGAACACAGAAGCTTATGAAGTACTGTTGTC
>NW_013674591.1:5247-12989 GCF_000517525.1 Limulus polyphemus
GACAACAGTACTTCATAAGCTTCTGTGTTCAACAGAATCCCAGACAACAGTACTTCATAAGCTTCTGTGTTCAACAGAATCCCAGACAACAGTACTTCATAAGCTTTTGTGATCAACAGACTGTCAGACAACAGTACTTCATAAGCTTTTGTGTTCAACAGAACGCCAGACAACAGTACTTCATAAGCTTTTGTGTTCAACAGAATACCAGACAACAGTAATTCATAAGCTTTTGTGATCAACAGACTGTCAGACAACAGTACTTCATAAGCTTTTGTGTTCAACAGAATGCCAGACAACAGTACTTCATAAGCTTTTGTGTTCAACAGAATCCCAGACAACAGTACTTCATAAGCTTTTGTGTTCAACAGAATCCCAGACAACAGTACTTCATAAGCTTTTGTGATCAAAGACAAATACTTTCTGTGACAATTTTGATGTAAACCATTTTACCAGTCTTAGATAAAATGAATTAATCTAACTTAATCTGTAAAGTCCGATTATGTTCAAAAAGTGACAACTAAACAATACATATCTGCATTTTTTTTATCCTGAAAATACGAAGAACAAGAAGTGAGAACAACAGCTTTTTAAACTTGAAACGTGGGGGAAAGAAGCTTAAAGAACTTTAGATTAAAGCATAAAAAGCTTTAAGGCGGGTTTTTAGGAATATTGACGATTGTCATATCTTCTGGGAAGAAACGGGGCATTGTTTTATTGTTTACTGGTTTTCAAAATATATTGAAAAAGTATATTGTTTATATGAACATCTCTTTAAAATCCCTCCCCAATGGCTTAGCGGTAAACCTAAGGACTTAAAATGCTAACATCCGGGTTTCTATTATAATAATACTTTTATGATTATTTTACAATAGTGAAACATTTTAAGATTGTCAATTCTGGTTCTGTTTGTTTTGTCAGTGATGAAGTCAGTAATGTAGATATTTTATTCTATTTATCATGTAAAGTAGAGGCGGCTTAGTCTGCTGTGTGATCGTTAGTCGGATCAATTGATATGCCCACTTCCAGCACTATCTTGTTTGGTTCGTTTTTTCAAGTTCAGTAGCCAGCTCTACATAGATGACGCATGTGGATTACTAGGTTATAGAGTGTATTCTAAGGCTTTATAAATTTCTCATAATAAAATAGGTAGTCAGATATCGTGAAGACGATTTTGCTCTATGAAATGATGATAAAATTATAGTCACTGCTAAAACTAGGCAAGTGCTAGGCCTATTGAAGAAAGATGATGATGAACGAAAATAAGAAATCTCAGTTTTCTATTTTGGGACACTCTGGATAGCTGAAAAGCGGCATATACCCTGTAAATAGAGCGACTATGCCATGTAATTCTTAGTATCTAGCTTATGATTACCTTTATATGTATTGATTTATTTATTTTTACAACTTCATGCACTTCATACATAATATAGGACTTGGCTCCCTAAAGATACCAATTGTACAGTGTACAAAGCATTGAGTATTCTACGTGTTATAGTAATCTTATGTTCATCTTATTTGGCTGGTAATTCTTGTTTCACTCTGTACTTAAGGTTTTAAGAGAACACTATATATTTATAAAAAAAGCCAACTTCAAGGGGTAATAACATCGTTTACACAAGAATTACGATTATTTTCTATTTAAATTTTGCATATGATAATAATATAATAGGTAGTTAAAGATCGTGAATACTATTTTGCTCTATGACATGATGATAAAATTATACTTACTGCAAGAACTTAGATGGGTGCTAGGCCTTTTGAAGAAAGATGATTTTGAACGAAAATAAGAAATTTCCGTTTTGGATATTCGACGGTTTTTGACTTTTGGACGCTCTGAATAGCTGAAAAGTGGCATATACATCGGAGATAGCCCTTCTTATCTAGTTTCTTATGACCTACATTTATTTCTTTAATACGGGCGTTCCGATAAAACGCGCATTTTTTACGTATTTTTTTCTCTTGCACAAATATTAAATTAATCTGATAAATAGTGTTTGTTTTAGAGCCAAGCCATACTGGGCTATCTGTTGTTTCTACCGCGAGGAATCGAACCCAGGATTTTAGTGTTGTAAGTCACCGCTGTCTCACTGGGGAACGATCAAGAGTGAGAGACGTTTCTTTTCAATTAGAGTTACTATTAGTTTTTAAAACGTTCAGAGTAAACAATAAATAGAAACTTACTTCATCACCCAACTGGTCAAATACAATTTCAGAAGCGATGATTTTCCGAGGAAAATGTAAAAAAACAAAAAAAAACTACGATAGAAAAAACGATGCGTTTGCCATTAATCCCAAACGTTACCTACTTTATTTGTTTATTAATATTTAAAGAACCTTCATTTCTCATAACACTGTTTTTATCAACACATCTTGTCTGGGGTATGACATACAGCTTATATATATATATATAATATTGATAAATACATTAATATAAATAACTGGAATTTTTATTAAAAAATCGTAGAGTATACCCCCATGTAACATAAGATTGGCGTGGTTACATTAATGGTTAAAGTTTTTTTTTCTTTGTTTGCTGTTTAGCACAAAGCTTCACGATAGACTTTCTGTTAAGGATTGAATAATAAGTTATGAAACAAGTTTCTTTGTTATGAATTTCGCGAAAAGCTACACGACGGCTATCTGCGCTAGCAGTCCCTAATTTAGCAGTGAAAGAATAGTGGGATTGACCGTCACATTATAACGCTCCCACGGCTGAAAGGGCGAGCATGTTTGGTGTGACGGGGATTCGAACCCGCGACCCTCAAATTGCGAGTCGAGCGCCCTAACCACCTGGCCATTTAGAGATGACTGAGTTACCCTATGGTTAAGGCCGTAAATTCTCGGGACGATGCTATGTGTATTTTAATAGCATCTTGTTGTGTTTTTCTCAACTAGAGACTTTGACGATTGAACTCAGTAACAGAAGGTGTTTTCACTCCACTCCTCTAGATACCAGATATCTATGTATTCCCAGAATCATAATAACTGAAAAAAAAAAAAAATTGTAATTAAGCACAAATCTACACAATGGGCTATCTGTGCTCTGCCCACCACTGGTATCGAAACCCGGATTCTGGCGTTGTAAGTCCGCAGACACACCGCTGGGCCACTGGGGGGCTAAAAAAAAAATAAGTAACAGCTGCAAGAACAAGGTAAGTTTGCAATAAAGTTAGCTGAAGCAAACAAGTAGCAGCGAATGTGTCCAAAATATAATTCAAATCATCCTGTTTGTTTTGTTATGAATTTCGCGCAAAGCTACACGAGGACTATCTGCGCTAGCCGTCCCTAATTTACCAGTGTAAGACTAGAGGGAAGGCAGCTAGTCATCACCACCCACCGCCTACTTTTGGGCTACTCTTTTACCAACGAATAGTGGGATTAACCGTCACATTATAACGCCCCCACCGCTGAAAGGGCGAGCATGTTTGTTGGGACGGGGATTCGAACCCGCGATCCAAAGCTTGCGAGTCGAGCGCCCCCTCAAATCATCTAAATCATTATAGATTTCATTTTTTTTATGGTATACTAAGTCTCGTCTTTTTAGAGAGGCTAGTTGTCCCCCCCCCTCCCTCACACACCTGATATTAATCTGCAGCTAGATACTGATACTAAAATAATGAATATTCTTTATCCGTTAGAAAACACGTTAAAGCCAAACCATTCCTCCAAATTTTGACACGGTGGGTTTAACTTTCGCTCTTACCATCAGTTAATTCTTAGTTTAAGTTTTACATCATTTATCATATAGCGTTATTAGCCCCAAGGCTTACCGCTGAACCAACTGAGGGACATAATATATCGTTTTTATACTTTTAAAAACATTAATTTTTAATTATATATAGTTGTTTTTAGAGCAAAGCTTCATTGGGATGTTTGCTGTGTTCACCGCGGGGAATCGAACTCCGAATTTTAGCGTTGTAAGTCCGCAAATTTTACCGCTGTCCCGGCAGCTGACCTTAAATTTGAAGCTGTCATTTATCCTTTAACGTAATAAGGTTACTTTTAAGCCCTAGACCGATAACTTGTATAAATGAAATTACTCTTTCGCACCTAAACCTTGAATAATTTAATTGAAACTTCATTTCAATCGTTTGACCATCACGACACCACAGAAGAGTGAAATAAAACTAAAAAAAGAAAAAGAAAGTTGCATGATGATCGAGTTCCATGACCAGGTGGTTAGGGGGCGCTCGACTCGCAATCTGAGAGTCGAGGGTTCGAATCCCCGTCCCACCAAACATGCTCGCCCTTTCAGCCGTTGGGTCGTTATTAATGACGGTCAATCCCACTATTCGTTGGTAAAAGAGTAGTCGAAGAGTTGGCGGTGGGTGGTGATGACTAGCTAGCTGCCTTCCTTCTAGTCTTCCACTGCTAAATTAGGGACGGCTAGCGCAGATAGCCCTCGTGTAGCTTTGCGCGAAATTAAAAAAAAAACAATCTATGGAAAAGGGATTTCCCCCTTCGTCAAGAGAATCAATCCAAAAGAGGACAGTTTCATCAGTAACCGCTTCTCCATGGGGAGTAACAATTAAAAAATGACAACCAAAAACTTTCAAAATGTGATCGTTTCTTCATAACGATAAAGAATCGAAGAACGGCCAAAAAAAACAAAAAAAAAAAAGGCTTAGCAGTTTTAAAACACGAAGGGGTATCTTCATCCAAACATTAACAAAACAGAAAAGACTCCATTGCTTCCCAAACATGATTGTTTGTTTATCAGGCGGAACAATCTAAAAGCAACAGTAAAGATGGTCCTTTTTTTTTCAGTATGACCAGCAGTCTATCTAAAAACAACTCAAAGGGTTGAGTATTTCAGAAGATTTGTTTGTTTGTAGTTAAGCACAAAGCTACACAATGGGCTATCTGTGCTCTGCCCACCACGGGTATCCAAACCTGGTTTCTAGCACTGTAAGTCCGCACGCAGACATTCCGCTGTGCCACTGTGTGTGTGTGGGGGGGGGGGGAGTCAAAAGCCCTCTGATAGCTCACCGGTTGGTTTAGGGCATTTGACACTAAACATCGCAGTGCAATGCGTATTTTGCATTTAAACACAAACAAGCAAGCAAACTTATTAAAACAAATATTTAATATATAATTTAACCAGTTTTATAACTGCAGATAAGTGCGCGTTTGTATACTAATAATTTCAAATTTCTCAACTGACCTTAAAACCATTTCGTGAAATTGATTTATCTGCTGTCATTAAAGTATCAGAAATAACAGTAGAAAAATAGATTTTTCTGAAACAAAGAGAACTGATATTATGTTTTAGTTCAGCTTTCAGCAGTGTGGATTGCCATCTGATCTCTAGGATACCTTGACAACGCATCTCGCAGAGGAGATCCCATTAGTAACCATAGTAACAACAGCACGAACTGTCTTTCTTCAGCCAGGGAAGAAATGAAATTATTTGGTTGGTGAAGCTTTTCATAAAAGCTAATTCCAAGATATTCACCGATATTTCTGTACGCAACATGATAGAGAATAGTTGACATTACGTTTTTTTTTTAAATATACACACATGCGAAATAGACGGATATTATAAACAACTAAAAACACGTGGTTATTACAGATATTGAATTCTAGTAAAATAAACGACAGTAAATAAATGAAACTAGGCCTGCTCGCCTGGGATTGGCGAATTCGTTCATAGAAGTATTTTATACGATTGAAAGTTTATTTTTATAACAGTTTTATCAGAAATATCTGAACTGTATTTTCACATTAGTTTACAGTTGTTTAACTTCTCATCAACCTACTTAGATAAATACTAAAAACATTAACTCGTTCACGAGCATAGCTAATTAAGTATAATTTCCTTACGTTCTTATTTATAAAGATTAGAATACATTGTTTCACCAGTAGGATAATCTTGATGTCAATTATATTTTTCGGCCGTAAACCCACTAATACCTCATGAGGTTGGAGACTAGTAGAATTTTGATTTTAAAGGACTGCTTCTGCCTGTTTCTGGAGTGTCTTCAGTGGATACACATTAAGAATTCAGAAGATAATCCACAGAGAACTGCAGAGTACTGAGATTGCTGTCTACAAGACACGCGTTAGTAAGAAGTTATTCCTACACAGGGTGTCCGAGAATTATGTTAACAAACAACCAAAACGTTCCGGACGCATTCTACATATATACACAGAAGCGTAGCCGGAAGGCGTCGTGGTGGAGTGGGTCGTACGATCAACCCAATATTCTAAAAAAGCCTAAAAGGTCTACTATTATCCGTTTTTTAAAAATATAATAAACACTTGACTTTCATGCAAATCACTTTTTTTTGTACAAAAAAAAGTCCACATGTTTGTTCTGTTAGATGTTGAAACTCAAACATGTGTGTGTGTGCGTTTGTCCATGACATGAAGACGGTTTATGATTTGACGATGAAATGACGTATAATAGCATACTTTATTCCGATTTGTTCAGTCCATATAATAGTCCATATATTACCTCATTAGAACAGGATGTCATGAATGAAATCATCAAGTGATTCTTGGCACAAGATTTCTAAAAATAAATTTTTACTCTTGTCATGTCCACGAGATATTGCAAGCAGTTTTCAAGCCCTTTGTCCGTCAACCAACCTCCTTTTCTTTACCCTCATCACACCAATTATGGCGCTCTACACATGCAATATTTGTTGCTGCCATCTGGTTTAAACGTCAAGCGAGGAGAAAGAGAAAAAAAAAATTTTTTTTTGGCAAAAAACGTATTTTTTTCTATCCTGCTCCATCTAGGTGGCAGCCCCCCCCCGACCGTTCCATTCTGACGTCACTCCAAAGAAGAGAAAAATCCAGTTCGACAGGACCTCTTGTACACTCATTTCTAACAAGCTGTCACCCACAGCTCTAAGTGATGACCTGAGAACTAATGATGACGTCACGTAAATTGGATTTCGTAAAACGCCCAGAAATGTTTTTGGAAATAAAAAACGAAGTTTTTACTTCGATCGGTTTATATCCGTTTTTGATTTTATAAAGTAACTTGAATATATAAATAATAAGACTTTTTATTATTCGTAAGAAAGTCGTTTAATTTCTTCCCTTGTCTCATATAGCAGCTAAACGTTATCTTTCCAATAGCTCAGCGGTCAGTCTGAAGGCTTATAACGCTAAAAACGGGGTCTATTCAATCCGTGGTGGGCACAGCACAGATAACCCACTGTCTGCCTTTGTGCTTAACAACAAATTAACAAAGCCTAAACTTTTTTTCTTTATTTGCTCAAAACAATTAAAATTTTCTCTTTGCCTGCCTATAGCACTCTTCTTCACTTCAACCTCTTCCAACCCTCCCACAGTTATCTAACAAATATCCACGGACTATACTAGAACAACCCTCCCACAGTTATCTAACAAATATCCACGGACTCTACTAGAACAACCCTCCCACAGTTATCTAACAAATATCCACGGACTCTACTAGAACAACGTATGGTATCTCCACAAAACCCTCCCACAGTTATGTGACACACATTCGTGGACTCTAGAACAGTGTGTGGTACCTCTGAAAAACAAACCAAAAAATAAAATAAATAAAAGTTGGAATGTTTGTTTGGAATTTCGCGCAAAACCACACGAGGGCTATCTGCGCTAACCGTCCCTAATTTAGCAGTGTAAGACTAGAGGGAAGGCAGCTAGTCATCACCACTCATGGGTATACACTTTTACCAACGAATAGTGCGGTTAACACTAGCTCAAGAGTTGGCGATGGAGGGTGTTGACTAGCTGCCTTC